>NW_016826636.1:48476-52767 GCF_001698545.2 Rhinopithecus bieti
AACAACGGGTGAGCAAAATATTTTCTGCAAAAAGTCAGGTAGTAAATGGGTTCAGCTTTTCAGGCCACAGCATCTCTGTTGCATCCACTCAACTTTGCCATTGTAGAAGAAAAGCAGCCACAGACAAGGATGCAAATGAATGTGTGTGGGCTGATTTGGCCAGCACAATGCAATGCACCCACCCCTGGACTAAATAACTCCTTCGTCTCCAAGAAGATTGTATGGTAGGAAGTCAAGAGCAGAAGGAAACACAGAATGTGTTTGAGTTTTTCATTTTCTGTAATGGGAGAGAGCTCCTTTTTGTAGAGAGAAAGGCTCTAAATGGGGCCACAGATGAAACGAAAGTGGAACCCCATTATGGGAAGGAGTTCATTTAAGTCACCCTAGTCACCTGTCCTTGAAGCTTGTCATGACTGAAACAGACTGTAGGGCTCTGCAGACCATCTGCATAACAGACAGCTTGCAATTTATCCCCCATTTAGGTTGTTCAGAACCCATGGTGCAAACAGACCCCAGCACACGATTGGAAAGAGTTTCTTTATATTAATATTTTCTTGCCATCAAAATTGCTATTTATTTAAGTGTGGCTGAGAGCTCAGGCTCTAGGCTCACCACAAGCCAGTCCAACAGACTTGATGAGCTTTCCATTGTGCTATAAAGCAGCTCTCTAAGCAACATGAAGATGCTGCAATTATAATGTACCTTTGCTATTTGTCAGATACAGTGAAGCTTCGAACCACGGAACAAAATGAAAAATGAACTCGAAACACCAGTGAGTGGAGGAATCATGATGACACAAACAAGAAGCAAACAAGAAAGACAATGCATAATCCAGGCTTTTGTGTTTTGAATTGTGGATTTGAGATTGCGGCTCCTGTGGCTGCTGGCAGCCTTCCTTGATGCTGCTGATGTCTGGGTGATAAACAGTCATGAGTTTCATCCCACCTGCCTCTGTGGATTAACGAAGAGCAAGGCAGGAATGGGAGACCTGCTGTCTGCAATGACCTTACCTGATAAGATTGTTCTGCCTTGCCTGCCAAAGGTGAGGAGGGCTTTCAAGATGCAGCAGACTGTTTTCCCTACACCTTAATAAGAAAAATTGACCTGTTTATTCACCAGCTGTCTTCTTTGTTTATAATCCAAGCAATTGCTGCAAAATCTTTTTCACTTCTTCCACGTTGAAATCGAGCAGAAAGCCCCTCGAGTGTGGCTTATCTTTGGCAGACATAAGGAATCAGGTTGGAGGAGTCACACAGACTCACTGGGAGACACATGGAATGGGAGACCAGCAAATATTTACACACTGTGTTCAAGATCCATTCTTAGAAGGGTGAGCATAATTTATGCGACATTTCGAGCACCGTGCCAGTGAGCGCCTTCTCTATGTACAAAATGTGCTACTTTAGTCGTGGCTGCATAACTTTTGGTGGAGTGCAGCCTTTGTGGTTTTCAATGGCATGGTGGCCATTTCTCTGGGGCAAGAGTAAACAACACCAAGGAAAGTCATTGTTTTCCTGTGTGAGCTAGTGTTTTCCCTATAAAACTTGTAAAAGGGTGTTCTACCTGTTGTGAACTTCTTGCTGAAAACTGTTTACTTTTGGAATATGTATGTATGTTCATAAAAGGGAATGAAATATATTGGGGCCCCAAACAACAACAGAAATCAGAATCTTAAATTAACTCCAGCAATCTAGATATTTCGTATAAGTTTTCTGTGAATTCTGAATTTTGCAATTTTTAAAAGACCTTATTTTTTTTTCTTTTCACATCTCCCTCTTCACAGAATAGATCTTGCAATTTTTAATATCAAAAAGAATTCTATAGATAATTACAGCCAACGTCAACAACCTCTACACTATTCAAAGGGCATGATACATGTTTACTTACTTAATTTTCCCTACAATCCTGAGTCAGAAATTATTATTGTAACCATGGTAGCTAACATACCCAAGCACACACAGAAATTAAGTGGTAAAGCCATTGAGTTCAGGCACTGGACTTCAACTGAATGTTCTTAAAGCCTATCCTACATTTGGCAGAACTATGGTTTGTCCACGTTGGCACCAGTGACATTTGAGCATGGACGAATCCTTGTTGTCTAGGGCAGTCCCGTGCATTGTAGGATATTTAGCAGCATCCCTGGCCTCAACCCATCAAGTGTCAGTGCCACCTCCACAACTCCTTACTGTAACAAGTCAAAATGGCTAGAATGGCCAGATGTCCCCAGGGAGAACAAAATCTCCCCTGGTTGAGAACCGCTGGGTTGAACTACATAAAATTCCAACATTGGCTTATTCTTAACCATGCAAAAGTGGCAATTTCAATTGAACTGGTCCAGTTGAAGTCTGTTCCTGGTCAAGTTTCCCTGATAGACTAGTTCTTCATATGGGATCAGAAGGGAGTTGAGTAAATGGGAAATGGGAGATCTGAAAGGGCTTTGCAAACCCCAGAACTCCAGTATGTGCAGCAGTCACAGACAGAGACACCCCAGATTTGGTATAGACTGAGATGAGAACCAAGGAACTGATGGAGTTGGAAATTACTTCACTTTAAAGTACACATGCAGGTTAATTGCTGACAAAGAAGGGTTGCAGATGGGCATGGAAAGCCGGAGAGGGGCTTAATGTAAAGTTTCTTAAAGGCTTAAATCAATAAAACTCAAATCCCATTCCTTGTTCTCCAAGGAGCCCATTCCATTATGAGAAAGAACTTCAAGCAAATTTGAATCTTTCTTCACTGAGTTCTAACATTTTCCAGACCTGTATCGTAGAAGCCCTTCCTAAAGTCCATTTGTGCTTCCTGGCTAAGTGTGGAATGACTGCGCTGCTATATCCCATCATGGGCAAAGGGTACCTGCTATGAAGGGCGAACTGGCATCGGCCTAAGTCTTCATTAAGAACAAGGTAAGACCATTAAAATGTGTTATTATTTCTGTTCGGTCGTGTATTCCACATTTACCAGCGACTAATGAGGAAGATAAAATAGAAAGCAGCTCCCCTCCTGTGAGGTGTCCATTCAGGATGCTGCATGGCCTCATTAATGAACTAATGCTGTAATAAAGCAGAAACATACAAATGGCAGCACTGACACCCATAAGCCCTTCCTCTGGCAGGTTTTTTACAAACAATAGGGGAACTGGCTCTCATTGTTTGTTAACAATGGACCCAAACACATGCCATTGATGACCAGATTCTTTGTGTATCATTAGCTTAGCTATGCTAAATAATTCGCTGGGCCTATTCAATGCATTAGGGTACAATTTTCTAGTTACGAATGTCACCTTTTAAAATATGGAAAATACAAAGTTAAGAAAAACCTTGCACATTCTTGATCAACTTGCCATCACCTCTTACAGTTTAAAAGCATGGGATGGACCATTTTAATGAATGTGACGTGTGTTTGTCCATCTAATTAAAGGTCCTTTTTGGGTTGCTGTTGTTGCTGGTAGCTTTATTCTTTTTTATTTTAATTAAACATTTTATTTTGAGATAATTGTAGTCATGTCATTGTAAGAAAGAATGCAGAGGGATCCTGTGTATTTTAGTACACATTTACATGATGTTCTTGAAATGGTAATACTATAGAATTGGAGAACAAAGTAGTGCACGCTGAAAATTAAGGAGGGGAGGGCAGGAGGAAAGTGAGTATGGCTTTAAAAGAACAACATGAGAGATCTTTGTGTGGATGGAAATATCCTATATCATGATTACATCAACGACAGTATCTTGGTTGTCATGTTGTACTAAAATTTTATAAAATGGTACTATTCTTATTTTGGTTACCTATAGTGTTTTAGTTTATGTCTTTGCATAACCTTCCTTACTAGTTTCTCTAAGTGCTATATGATATATTCATAACTATCACAGTCTACTGATGTCACCATTTCACCACTTTTAGTGAATGTAAAAACATCACTTCCCTTTACCTTTCCCCATTTATAATTATCTTAAGTATTTTCCAGCAGATACATAGAACCACATCAAACAAATGTTCTAATTTTGTTTCAACCCTCAAATATGGTTTAGAGTATCCCAGATGAGAAGAAGAGCATATTTATTTACCCATAGTTTTGCATATTGATTTTCCTTCCTGGCACTCCAAGATTTATTCTGTTATCGTTTTCCTCTATTTAAAGAACTTCTTTAAACCATTTATTTTCGGGTAGGTCTGCTGTTGACAAATTCTCTTAGATTTTCTTCATTGGAGAATGTCCTGATTTCCCTTTCATTCCTAAAGGATATTTTTACTGGATATAAAGTTCTGGGTTGACAGTTTTTTTTTTTTTTTTTTT
>NW_016826636.1:54224-72936 GCF_001698545.2 Rhinopithecus bieti
TTTTGTGTTTTTTAGTAGAGACGGGGTTTCACCGTGTTAGCCAGGATGGTCTCGATCTCCTGACCTCGTGATCCGCCCGCCCCGGCCTCCCAAAGTGCTGGGATTACAGGACAAGTGTTTATATTCTTAAAATGGAAAGAAATCTTACAAAGCAGGACCAACATGAGAAACTCCCACAATAGAAAGATGGGGAACTGACAGAAGAAACCCACATGGCCAATAAGACATTTTCACTTAGCAAATTCACCAGACCACAATTATGTCCAGGGTGGTCTTTGTTTCTGATATTCCATTTCAACAGCTGCCTTGCACGGAAATTTGAATTCTTTATAACCTCGGCTGCCAAGACCGCAGTGGGGTGTCCTCTGCTTTGCCTTCTGCTTTGCAAAGCAATTAGCCCCATCAATGCCATTCGCTGTCGACTTAGCAGGGATCTCTCTGCCTTTACCATCCTATTTCCTGATGCCAGCATGGTTTGATTACTTTCTGAAGGTCAAACAAACCAAGGGGTTATTTTCCTGGTTAAAATCCCTACTGGATATGAAGATGAAAAATGTGCTGCACTCTAGATGGGTGAGACAAATAGATATGGATTATTTTCTAGCTCCCAATACTATGATAAAGAGTTGAAAGACTTCTAGAAAGAGAAAGACACCAGCCAACAATTTTTGGTTGTTTGTTGGTTGAAAACATAAATCCCTATGTAGGAAAACATTATGGTGCCAGTTCAGAACCCCTGTTTCTTGTAAACACCCTTGCTGCTGGAACAAGGTATCTGTGCCTTTTCTGCCTTCCTAAAGGATAATACATCCAGAGGTATAAAAATGTCCATGACCTTTGATCCATAATTAATTACTTAGAAAAATATTCACAGATGTCAACCACGATTTAGGTCAAGAACATTCACAACAATATTATTTTAAACAGCAAAATCCCCACGGAGCTCAATGATAGGGAAGCGTTTAACCAAGTTTTGATATAAACACAGGTCATGTTGTTCATAGTCTAGGGGTCAGCAAACTCTTCCTGTAAGAGGCCAAAGAGTGAATATTTTAGGCTTCAAGGGACCGATGTTCTCTCTCACAATTACTCAGTTCTGCCCTTGTGTCTCAAAAGCAGCAACCGTCAATAATATGTAAAGAAATAGGTGTGGTTGTGTTCTAATAAAATTTCCTTTAAATTTGAATTTCATAATTTTAAGGTGCTGTGGATTTTTTTTTGACAGAGTCTCACTACATCACCCAGGCTGGAGAGCAGTGGCGCCATCTTTGCTCACTGCAACCTCTGCCTCCCGGGTTCAAGCGATTCTCCAACCTCAGCCTCCCAAGTAGCTGGGACCACAGGCACACATGACCACACCTGGTTAATTTTTGTATTTTTAGTAGAGACGGGGTTTCGCCGTGTTGGCCAGACTGGTCTCGAACAACTGGCCTCAAGTGATCCACCCACCTCAGCCTCCCAAAGTGCTGGAATTACAGGCAGGAGGCACTGTCCCTCCCTGAAATTTTATTTTTTATTTTTAAAAGTTATTTCAACATGTAGAAACCATACTTAGCTCATGGGCAGGGGGACACTGTTTGGCCATGGGCTGTGGTTTGGTAATACTGGCATAGCTACTAAAATCATATTTTCAAATGCTATTTCACATGGTAATATGCTCACAATATAACATTGAGTGAAAAAAAGTAGAATCTAAAATTATTTTTAGAGTATGCCCTCATTTTAAGAGAAGAAAGGAATATAAGAAGAACTATAAAGAAATATCCAAAAGCATTAAAATGTTTTCTCTCCAGGGTGGCCTCTGAATGATTTTACTCCCTCTGTGTGCTTTTCTGTGTTTGCTAAATGCTTTACAAGGAGTATTATTTTTGTAATAAGAAACATTACTTTAAAACATACTGTTCTTTAAAAAATCATTCTCAAGCTGGTTCATTCTCCTGCTATTTTAAGGATTCATTTTCCTTATTTTGAAATTTATTTCTTCTGCCTGTCATCTGTTTCCTTCTTTCAGAAACGTTTGTCATTTATTTTCAGAAATCCTTCACTCATTTCCTCACTCATTCTTTCTCTTTTCTCCTCTCCCTCCCAACAATCTTTGTCATGTATGACATTTTTCAAAGTTTTATTCTCAGCCAACAGGAGAAAAAATATTAAACATATTCATTATACTGAAATGAAGGTAGAAAAGTGTACTTTCCTTTCAAAGCCACTGATAGTAATTTTAACATCTTGGGCATCAAGCAGTCCCTCAATGTTGTAACTATGATGTTTTAAACAAAAAACTGAACCAGACTGAAGACAATTAAAAATAGGTTTATCTTTAACGTACACTGACTTCTATATAGACCATTGGGTCAAGATTCTCTCATCACAGGCACAGGAAGAATGGCTTTATTTTATTTTATTTTTTTGAGACAAGATCTGCTCTGTGACCCAGGCTGGAGTACAGTGGTGTGATCTTGGCTCACTGCAGCTTCTACCTCCCTGAACTCAATTGATCCTCCTGCCTCAGCCCCTGGAACAGCTGGGACTATAGGCGTATGCCACGTCACCCAGCTGATTTTTGTATTTTTTGGAGAGATGGGGTTTTGCCATGTTACCCAGGCTGATTTCAAACTCCTGGCCTCAAAGCCATCCACTCTTCTCTGCCTCCCACGCCTGTGCTGGGATTACAGGCATGAGACACTGCGCCTGGCCAGGTGCAGGAAGAATGCGTTAAGTGGCTTGCCTTTTCTTGATGATATTCTCATTTGACTCATAAGGAGCATACAAGGACTCCCCTTATATCCCGGGTATTCTCCTTAATGTAATCATTCCTCTTCTGCTGCAGATGCCCAACCATCACCACAGCCATGAAGAGAAGACAATGTGGCTGCTATGCTGTGTGGCTTGCTTTTATTCCAAACCCCCCAGCATCTCCTGTTTCCCAAGAAAAATCCTATTAGGATTCTTTTTTTAACATTCTGTATCTATTAATTTGCATGACTGCTCTTCACTGACTGCCTATTTTGAAGGGCACTGTTTTAAAGACTAGAAATGACAAGGTGGCAGCCCTATGTGAGCACATCGTTTGCAGTGGCCCTGAATGAGCTATAATTAATGAAGGAAGATAGGGCTTCAAGCCAGAGAAGCAATAGTATTGTCAGCATTAAGCATCGGGGTGTGGCCATGTGTAAAGGAAACAGGCCAAGTATTCACAAAGGGGTCAGAAAATAGTGTCAAGGGGGTTGCAAATGAGGAATAATGCCAGGGTCCTATTCTTAGTGGAGCCAGGTAACTGCTAGATGCTTTGCACATTCCTCATCATGAAACCATGCAGGGTAGATCCTCTACAGAGTGTAAGTCCCTTGTCTTTTATGCCACGTAGGGGAGAGATTATGGAGGAAGAGGAAATAAGACCATACAAGAATAATGCTAATTCCACAGGGCTTATACAAATCCGTCCCATACCATGTGCCATCCTAGGCACTTGACATGCCCTATCTCATTGAATCATCCAATCAACGATATGGGGTTAGAACTGGCTCTAACCTGATCTTGAAATGAAGGAACTGGGTCCTGGAAAACACACACACACACACACACACACACACACACACACACTAACATTCTTTGATCATACAGCTAGTTAGTGGTAGAACCAGTACCCAAGTCTACTATAGCTGTTCTCATCCACACACAGTAAGAATTATGTAATCCACGACCTTACAATATGAAACAAACACAGCTTCAATCTTATTATTCTGTTAAAATGTATGTAAGTCTGATCTGCTAATGATCCCAAATCATTACCATATGAAAAGTGTGGACGGTAGTGACGCTTACTAATTTGATGCTAATTTTAAAAGGAAATGTTCCGCAGGTAGAAAATCTCCATGTTAAAATAAAGGATAATAAGTTTAAGAAGAAAAAAGAATAAGAATATCATTTTGCCCATGAAATGTGCCTGCTTCAAGGAAGAAACTTACCAGATTTTGAAAATTGGGACTGATTTTCGACCTGTGGCTTTGCAGAAGGTGTCTTTCCTGATTTTGGGTAGATGATTGATAAAAAAATAATAAACAGGAATGCATGATTGCTTGCATGTAAAACTACCACCTGAGTGCAGATGGGATGCATTCTGTATCTGCCAAAGTAGATTCCCATGAACCCCACCCTGAAGAATGTGAGCGGAGTGTCTAGTTTAACCAGAGCAATATCTTCACCGGGTTTTTGGCAATCTGGTAACATGTGATCCTGCCTTGCCAAAGGGCTGAGGTTTGCTCTTCACATCAACATCATATTCAGGCCATAAAACTATAGTGGGCTGAGGCTAGACAGAGCTTCTAGGACTCAGAAGAAAAATCAAATCTTGATGCTCAACCCAGAGAATGGCTGACAGATGGGAGTGGGATAAATTCACTCCCAGCTGAGAAAAGAGGGACAGCTGAACAAATTTCAGCACTCTCCCTTCATACATACAAGTTAACTGACATGGGGGCTGTCTTGACTCTGCTCCTGAATACTTTGTAGAAATATGGCATTGCCTTGCAGTTGGATCTGCCAACCTCCAGTAATTCACATTAAAGAAAAAGCCTAAATAAATAATAGATCAATAAAGAAAATTCAGCAATACCCAGGGGGCAAGAAGAGGGAAGGTTCTGTCAACATGGCAATGTGCTTTTGGCTACTTCCCTCTGAACTGACAGCTAGGGTGCCATGGTAGATATCAAGGGCATGCAGACTGTTGCAGACTGTTAGTGAGCACTGCTCCATGTTGCTATGGCGAATGAGAAGCGTCCACAATGCCACAGAGCTTGTTGGCAGCATCGCTGTAAACAAACACGATAAGGCCAGTACTTTTGCCAACAGAATTCATGTGAGTATGTTGCATATTCATCTCTCCTAGAGCTGGGGAACATGTCCTGAGGCAAAGGAAAAGATCAGAATAAAACCATGAAAGCAACTGAGAAAATTACCTACACGCTAAAGTGCCAACATACTCAATGCCAGTGCTTCCCAACCAAGGGTGATTTTGCCATCTGGGGGACATCTGACCATATCTGGAATCATTTTTGGTGTGAAAACCAAAATACTTGGGGAGAGGTGCTACTGGCATCTGGTGGGTAGAGGTCAAGGTGCTGCTAAACATCTTACAATGCACAGGGCAGTTCCCTACAGCCAAAGATTATGTGGGTCCAAATGTCACCAGTGTTGAAGTTGAAAAACCCTGCTCTATGCAGAGAACCTTTCATGAGAACCAGCTGTAAGAAGCTTGATGTTAAAATCTGCTTTCTATAAATTCATGGCATAATGGATGAAGCACAAAAAAACTTGACTGCGGAAAGAGTCAACAAGGAAACAAATGAAAAATAAAGGAAAATGTCGCACTTGTGTCAACTCCCACTACAGTTCCTAAAGGTGCTGAAAAATGTAATGAAGCTGATTGCACAGAAATCAGATTGATGACCCAGGAAAACAAGAGAACAGCTGACTCTTTGGGCTCCCATGAAATGACAAGATGTATGTATTTCTAAAATTACCATTTATAATGTGGAATACTATGTTTGTCGGAGACTGTCTAAGTAGGGAAGCTCACAGCCAAGAATCAGGCTGTCATTTCATGAGATCTGTCCTCTGATTAGCAGGGATGAACACCTTTTGCAGGGCCAGGGACTAGTTGTGGTTTCATCTCTCCACCCAGAATCTCTGTGTGATGCTTCTTTTGGGAACCAGCAACTTGGCCAGTTATCATAGTCTACATGTGCAGCAATTTCATTGCTCCGGCTGAAGGCTGTGCCACACGACTGGATTCTGCATTTCATCATGTCTTTCTGCTCGCCATCCCCACGTTGACGAGGCAGGTCTCTTCAACTTCGCACAGAGCAACTGCAGTGATTTGGCTGCCATCTTGCCCATGATTTGTCTGATTCAGAGCCAGTTGGTTCTGAGGGCTCTGCCTTAATACAGGTGGATGGACACTACTCTAGAACTGTGTCTGTAAGTTTCCCTTTTCTATGCTAGGATTGACTAGAAAGGTGGTAGAAAATCCATGTCAGGTCTTTCTCATAATCACATGGCCCATCATCTAGTATTACCTTGGTTGCATTAAGAATGCTTTGTAAAAATATCTGTTCTGGCTGCTAACTGAGCCAAGGATGAGCTTCTTTTCAATGCTTACTTTCACTTGTTTTTGTTTGTTTTGATACAGAGTCTCACTCTGTCACCCAGGCTGGAGTGCAGTGACACCATCACAGCTCACTGGAGCCTCAACCTGCTGGGTTTAAGTGATCGTCCCATCTCAGTCTCCCAAGTATCAGGGACCAGAGGTATATGTCATCATGTCCAGCTAATTAAAAAAAAAAAATTTTGTAGAGACCGGGTATCAGTTTGTTGCCCAGGCTAGTATTGAACTCCAGGGCTCAAGTCATTCTCCTGCCTCAGCCTCCCAAAGTGCTGTGATTACAGGAATGAGCCACTGAGCCCAGCCTACTTTTATTTCATTACTGCTTAACCAAGGTAGCTTGACACTGATATACTTTTTGAGGATATTTCTCTGAGAAGTGAGTATATTGTCCCAACCATCTTTAAATTTACACAACTATATTCCACAACAGTTCATGGGAAATGTGTCTCTCAGTGCATCCCCTCTCAGCAACATAGAAAATAACTCTTAATGATCCACATCAAAACGATGTCCATTTGAGGAAATTGACAGCATCTCATGTCACGAAGACAAATCAAACGTTGAAGCATTGGGTCTCACTGGAAAGCGATTATACTGAGTTGAATGCCAGTACACAGAACTTACAGAAAAGGTGGTAGCACAGACTTACTGCTCAAAACAAGAACTGCCTACCAACATTTCACGACATATTGCTTAGTGAAAATTAAAATGCATAATTTCAGCATTAAGAGACATATGTAAATCAGCTTCCATTGTTTTCCTGCCCAATGACATCTCTCTCTATTGTTCACATTCAAATGAATGTGTCTGAATTTAAGGGTCTACCATTTTCTGTATAACCTTGTTCAGACTTTTAATTCATAAATCAAAATGAAAATATATAGCCCATTGCATCTCTTGCAAAAACACTTATCACACTCATCATTTCTCCTTGAGTTTTCTTCCAGGGGAAAAAAAATAATTTATCTCTGTTGTTGATAAAATTTGACCTTATCAATATATCTAGTTCCTGATGGTTTTCCCTATCCAAGTCGGCCTTGCTACTCATTTCAACCTCCAACCCCCACACCCATGAAAACTATCTTCCTTTCCTTCTACTTTTCATCCAAAGTTTTTCATTGCAGCTTTCTTCTCCCTAGCAGTATGGATTCCCTTAACCCTCATTTCTCTGTTTCCTCTGCCCCATAAATTTCTTGACCCTGGCTGAAAATATGTTGACTATATTAATGGCTGGAGAACCAATTAGCTTCTCAGACTCTAACTGCTCAGTGTTTGTAGGGGGCTGGGATCATCCGGCTTTATCTACTTCCAATTTACATGAACTCAGTGCCATCAGCAATCCTGCCCACAATGATCCGCTTTTGTGTTCCTTGGGGTAGTAATTCTAAATCCTCATCACTTTGCTCAAGGCATTCTCACCTCCTCCATCTTCTCTCTGCTGTGCTCTCAGGATAATCTATTCCCTACTTCGGAGGGAACACAGGATCTATGTGGTGTGAGGACAGTTCGTGTTTTGCTCCTCACTATACCTTGTCCATATCCCGTGACCTAGAAATCTTCCCACGTGAACTCCTTCCTTCTGATCTCATGGATGAAATATTGTTCCTATAGTCTAGGGTAACCATCTCTGCTGTTAAAAATCTTATTTGTTCCCTCATTTTTTTTTCTCAGTCTTTCTTGCCATATCTTCTGAATTTCCCCTCTGATTATATAATTATGTATATCTCATTCCAAAATAAAAACAACGAAATAAAACCACAGGAAACAAAATCATTTTTTAAAGGAATCTGTCTCTTCATCTGTTACATATCTTCATCTAGCTACTGCTATGACATCTCCTCTACTCTTCATGGTCAGTCACCTAGTCATAATAATAATGTATATTTTCCCCACCTTTTAAAAATGACAACTGTATTGAAATATGAACCACATAACGTATCATTAATCCATTTAAAGTGTGCAATTCAGTGACTTTTATTCACAAAGTTGTGCAACCATCCCCACCATCTACTTCCAGAATATTTTCAGCATTCCCAAAAGAAGCCCTGTGCCCATTAGCATTCATTCAACCCTGTGCCCATTAACATTCATTCAACCATTTGTATGACTGAATAGTATTCCATTGCATGTATTGACCACATTTAATTTATCCATTTATCAGTTGATGGACATTTGGGTTGTTTCACTTTTAAGCTACTATAAATAATGCTACTATGAACATCCATGTACCTTTTTTTGTATAGGTTTATGTTTTCATTTATATTTATAGACCTAGGAGTGGAATTGCTGGGTCCTATAGGAACTCTATGTTTAAGCTTTTCAGGAACTACTAGACTGTTTTCTGAAACTCTTTTTCCCACTTTTTTTTCCCCTCCATATGTAGTCTGCTTCAACCTGTGGTCTTACTTCCTAGTTTATGGGGAATCTCTTTCTTTCGGGTTACCAGTAACTTCCATGTTGCCAAATCCACTAAGGGTTTTACAATCCTTCTTTAACTTTGATCTCTGTAACTTTGACCTTCCTAACCTCTTCTCATAAAAATCTCTGTTCCCCTTTGGTTTTCAGGACAACATTCTAATCTTCTGGGAAAGCTCTCTTTAGTCTTAACTCATTTTTGTTGTTGTTGTTCCTTTAATCCCACTTGGATGCCTCTCTCGTGTTACCATCATCTTCATCTTCTCACTGAGCACACTCCTGTCAGATATTCAGTGCACTGATGATTCAAAATCTGTAACATCACCCCAGATCTCACTTCTGAGCTATAGGATGAAGTTCCCTACGCAGATGCTCCATATACATTTTACCCTCAAGGAAACAGTGCTGTGCCTATCACCTCCTCTGACTCATTTCTCCATGAATGCGACCAGCATCCACCCTGTTAGCTATTCTCATCCAACTAGATGAGAATAGCTCTATATGATGAAAGATTGAAATATATTATTGATGAAAGTGTGTTGTAAATACAAGGTATGGAGACTTCCTAAAAATTTGGAAATCACTTTATTATAGTATTAGTACACTGAGAGAAGAAAACATGACTATTATTTTTTTTAAATCTCTGTTTCCCTAGTACCTGGCAAGGTATCTGAAATATAGACATTCAGTGATTGTTGATTGAATTAATTTATGTTATATAAATGTCTATAATTTGTATATACAGTTGAATCTCATTGTTTGTGGTCATTACAGTATGTTCTATAAACTCACCAAAACCACTGAATTAGCTGAACCATTGGCTAGGTTCTTATGAGCCCCTGGTTACAACATTTTGTCAGCTGATGAGTATGTGACCTTGTTTTCTGTGTGTTTTTGTATAGAGACAGCTAACTTCGTACATATTGTTGATTCATTCACCTTGAACTCATGGCCAACAGCACTCTAACTCAAGCAGGGACAAGTGTCCCTGCTTGTGCTTAGGGACACAAGACAGCACTCCAGCACTGTGGTTTGGGGCCATTTGCACAGCAAAACCAACAAGGAAAAACACAAACGTGCAGAAAACATGATATGGAATTGACTGCTAAAAGGACGCATGTTTACAGGATGAACTGAACCACAAATGCACAGTGTAACCTTGTTCATCCTCAGCTGAGAACGTGTCCATTAGGTGACTTAGATTTTTCCCCACACTGCACATGTCTGTAAATGACTATGAACACATCCCAAGCATTGATGCTGCATTTAGAAGTACATTTTAGTGAGTAGGCAGACAGGTAAATACAGAATCTTCATATGATGAGGATCCACTATATATAATTCACATATCTATAATATATAATGTGCTAAATTATGTATAAAGCTATAATAAGTATAATAGATATTATACAATATTTTATAAACTATGTTGTAAGATAATACAATTTCAATATCATAATTTCTAATATTTTATAATAGTCTGTGATTTTATGTGTGGTAAATATATAATGATATAATTCATAATGTACGACATATATGAGTTATATATGTTATAGTATATAAGCAGATCTCACCAATTTACATGTAAGTATTTACATTGTATTAGTCTGTTCTCATGTTGCTAATAAAGGTATACTTAAGACTGGATAACTTATAAAGAAAAAGAGGTTTAATGGACTCACAGTTCCACATGGCTGGGGAGGAGGCCTCACAATCATGGCAGAAGGCAAAGGAGGAACAAAGGCACATCTTACATGGCAGCAGACAAGAGAAGTGCACAGTGAAGTTGGGGAAAAGCCTTTTATAAAACCATCAGCTCTCATGAGAACTCACTCACTATCATAAGAATAGCATGGAGGTAACCGCCCCCATGGTTCAATTACCTCCTTCTGGGTCCTTCCTATGACATGTGGGGATTATGGGAACTATAGTTCAAAATGAGATGTGGACCTGAAACTATAAAAATTCTAGAAGTTAAGGGTTGGAAAAACCCTTCTAGACATTGGCTTAGGCAAGGATTTTATGACCCACAACTCAAAAGCAAATGCAATAAAAAAAAAGATAAATTGCTGGGATGTAATTAAACTAAAGAGCTTTTGTACAACAAAAAGAACAGCCAGCAGAGTACACAGACAACCCACAGAGTGGGAAAAAAGTCTTCATAATCTGTACATCTGACAAAGGATTAATAACTAGAATCTGCCATGAACTGAAACAAATCAACAAGAAAAAAAACGAACAATCCCATCAAAAAGTGGGCTAAGGACATGAATAGACAATTCTCAAAAGAAGATATACAAATGGTTGACAAACATATGAAAAAGTGCTCAATGTGACTAATGATCAGGGAAATGCAAATCAAAACCACAATGCGATACCACCTTACTCCTGCAAGGATGGCCATAATCAAAAAAACAAAAAATAGTAGATGTTGGCGTGGATGCAATGAAAAGGGAACACTTCTACACTGCTGGTAGGAATGTAAACTAGTACAACCACTATGGAAAACAGTGTGGAGATTCCTTAAAAAACTAAAAGTAGAACTACCATTTGATCGAGCAATCCCACTATTGGGTATCTACCCAGAGGAAAATAAGTCATTATATGAAAAAGATACTTACACACGCATGTTTATAGCAGCACAATTTGCAATTGCAAAAATGTAGAACCAACTCAAATGCCCATCACTCAACGATTGGATAAAGAAACTGTGGTGTATATATATGATGGGATACTACTCAGTCATAAAAAGGATTGAATTAATAGCATTTGCAGTGACCTGGATGAGATTGGAGACTATTATTCTAACTGAAGTAACTCAAGAATGGAAAACCAAACCTTATGTTCTCACTCATAAGTGGGAGGCAAGCTATGAGGATGCAAAGGCATGAGAAAGACACAATGGACTTTGGGGACTCAGGGGGAAAGGGTGGGAAGGGTGTGAGAGATAAAAGACCTCAAATAGGGTGCAGCATATACTATTTGGGTAATGGAGGCACCAAAATCTCACAAATCACCACTAAAGAACTTATTCATGTAACTAAACACCACTCATTCCCCAATAACCTATGGAAATAAAATAAATAAATAAATACAAAATTTAAAAAATTACAGCTTATAGCATAGTGACCTTCTATGATATAATGTGGCAAAACAAGCAAGTTAATACCTAATACAAGTGGTAATAAATGTCTAGGCACTTAAAAAAATTTGGGTGGGGACACAGCCAAACCATATCAGTTACAAATTTTGTGTATATAAATTATATTTCTATCTATAGGCATATATTTAACTAATTACACACCCACACACATATATACACACACACATATATATATATACATATATTTATATGTACACATCTAAGGGGTAATCACATATTCCAGAGAAAATAAAATGCATGGCTACTGTATTAGGTTACCAACCATATGATTAGATTACCTTGATTATGTAATAATATCTTCTCCCTCTTCTTCCTAGTTTCTCCTTCAGTTCCTTATCTCAGTAAATGGCACCATCATAATCCAGGCAGAATCCAGGAAACATTCCGATCCTTCCCTCCTTCTCATCTCTTATATCCAAAGCATCATTGAGGGCTTCTTGATTTTACCTTCCTGACGTCACTCTGTTCTATAAACTCCTTCCTGTACTGCCACAGCCTTAGTGCCTCCTCTACTTCATTTGTATTAAGGAAAGTATTCTTCAAATTGCCTTATCTTGTCTCTACTGTTTCCTAGTTATGAATAAATCCTCCACTCTGAACACAGTGTGACTTTTAAAAAAGGACAGCCTGGATCAGGCCACCTTTGCATAGAATATTTCAGTGACTTTTCATGGCCCCTACCTTCAGGTGAAAGTCTGCCTCTTCCATAGGATATACAATCTATGCAGTGAGTTGTCAGATGAAAATCAGCAATGACCAGGTATGTGCAAAGAGTCTAACTCGGAAACTTTGGCGATGCCACCTCCTGGTTGATCAGAAAGAGGAGGAATGGTTAAACGGATCAAGACCAAGAAGAATTCAATGAAGTTCAGGAAACCAGGAAGAAAGTGCTGTCAGAGGCCAAAGGAGAGAGAATTTGAAGTGATATGGGGTTTAAATGCTTCCGAAGGAGGTCAGAATGAATGAAGATTTATAGTCCCCTGGGGGTAGCAGGTGGGAGGTCCCTTGGGGAAACAATTTGAGAAGAATAAAGCACCACTTACCTGCTAGGGACTAAAGAAGGGGCATTTAGGAAATGATGAGATGAAATGTAGATTATCCCACTGGGACTCCTGATGGGTGAGAGAGAACAAAGTGGTTAGGGAGGATTCAGGACAGATAGGAGTTACAAGAAGCACAGGTGATGCTGCCTCATAATTCTGACTTCTCAAATCTCCAGTGAAGCTGCAAAACCACTAATCATTCTTCTGCTTAAGTGTTCGGCTAAATTTCTCCTGCTGTAAAAATATCTTGCATAATTTATAGGTTTTTGCACTTAAAATATCATTCATACAAATATGGGGATTTCTGAGGTGAGTGAGAAGCAAAAAGAAATATTCACCTAAGCATGGACTGATAATGAGTTTTATATTTCTGATGTCCCTTAAAAAGAGATGAAAGGTTACATTTTTATTCTTGAAAAATGATCTCAAAGCCACCTTCCAAGAGATTCTCCTTACTTAATAGGATTTGTGGTACATGCTATTTTATTTTTCTTTTTTAAGAGCGAAATATCTGGGTATTTTTCATTGCCTTCAAGTATTCATGAACAGGGTGTTTACTAAATAAATTCATAGAACATAGAACGGAAGAGGCAATGTGAAAACTTGACTTAGTGCCAAAATGTCCCTCCATTTCCAGCTGCTGTGATTTCTTTACTGAAAACCAGAGACTTGCAAAGGGCATTGCCAAGCAAGTTACCCTAAGGAATCCACTATAGCAATGATGAAGAAAACACCAGAAATGGCATCTGATCTTTCCTTTTCCTTTCAACATGTAAAGAACATAGTTATTCTTATTTGAGTCACAATTGCCACCATTACGAACAGTTGCAATCGTATTCTTTTTCTTTTCCTTTTCCTTTTCTTTTTTTTTTTTTTTCTTTTAGAGATGGAGTCTTCCTCTGTCAACGAGGCTGCAGTGCAGTGGTGCAATCTCGGCTCACTGCAAGCTCCATCTTCGGGGTTCACGCCATTCCCTTGCCTCAGCCTCCCAAGTAGCTGGGACTACAGGCGCCTGCCACCATGCCCGGCTAATTTTTTGTATTTTTAGTAGAGACGGGGTTTCACCTTGTTAGCCAGGATGGTCTTGATCTCCTGACCTCATGATCCGTCCCCCATCGGCCTCCCAAAGTGCTGGGATTGCAGGTGTGCACCACTGTGCCTGGCCGCAATTGTATTTCTGAACTAGAAATTTCCTGGATATTCTTCACAGTGTCCAGGGTTCAGAGATCATCTTTGTATGTCCGTCAGGTCTTCCCGTCGAAGTAGTTACTGGGTTAATAATCAGACTACCATTGATGGAAACAAATGTTTTTGTGAAGCCGATAGTGCGTCTTATAGTTGGAATTAATCTCCTAAATGAGATCTTTGGAATTTTTACTGAAACGGTTTCTTTGAGGGAAATGCAAACCCCCAACTATTTTCAACAAAGGATACCAGGGATCAGTGTTTCCAGCAGAAAACTCCATCTACCTGAAGTTAGCCAGTCAGCAACATACACTGGACACCTAAAGTGAGAAAATCTTTAAGCAGTGTGCGTTTATGTAATGGTAACAGTGAACTGCCTCTTTAGGGGTTTACTCTCTTCATTTGGGAGTAATGCACACAAACACACAGAGAGAGAGAGAGACACACACACACACACACATATAATTCATCCAAAGTCCTATTTCCAAAGGTATCAATCAACAAGCACAAATCAATGTAGTAAAAACAAAATGCTACTAGGTGCTGAGCGAAAATGGCAGGGGGTGGTCCAGTACTCCAGTGGGCTGCAATTGCTGAGAACTTTTCAATCTGATGAAATCATTCATATAAATCTGTGAGATTTTGTATATTTGAAATGCAGATGCAGTCTTTTGAACATGAACGGCTCCACACTCTGAAATGACACCTGTAAGAGTTCCCTGGGTGTAGCCTTGACTGTGTCATCTCTTAATGCAAGAAGCTGAATTGCAAACGTTCAACAAGTGTGTACCATCCATCCCCTTATCGTATTCTCATCTCCCCGAATACGTTCCATTTAACTTCACTTATTTTATACTCAACTCTTTGGTTTCTGTCATCCTCCAGCGCTTTTAGTCAATAGTCATTTCATAATCGAATCTCATGCCTTTGGGCCAAAATCATTGCTGGAAGGAAAGGGAGGAGAAAAAATTAATGCTCTCCATCTCTGTGATTCATGGACAGATTTTAAGGGCCATTTTCACGGTCGCGTGAGAGGACACCAATGTAAGGGAGGTTGTTACTGACGCAATGTGTTCATTTCCTTCAGGTTGCAGGAGACAGATTTTTAAGTGGCTTGTTGGGAAAAATGAGATCTGCAGTTGCAGAAATATCTTATATAAATGATCATTTCCTATATCTTAGGCAAAGGAATCATGGAAACAAAATATTTAACACGCACCTAACATTCAGCAGCAATGTGAAACTCATCGTGCCAAGATTCATTTCCGAAGTCTCCATTGCAAATCATTTAGTAAGTGTCTGCCCTGATGTAGGCATAGTTCTTTCTCTCCGGATAATTTTCCATCCACCCTGCAATTCAGCTTCAGTTACTGTCCTCTCCTGTCCAGACAATTACAGTCTAAACACAACAGCCATCTCCTTTCCCTCTTCTTCTTTCTTCAAATCAGCTCAGTCCCACCAACCACTAATCCCAGATCAATCGAACCATATACTCCCTCTTTTACTGTCACCAGGCACAACCACCAGTGAAAATTCATGTCTTTACTGCTCTCTGAGCACCAAAATTAACTGGTGTTGTGCACAATTCTGATGCTGCTGCCTGATAAACTCCCTCTCCCATTTCTCACACTGGCTTTTGCCAATGTACACCAATTCATCTCAAGTCCTCCGCTTCACCCCTCACTTTCAGCACACAGTCTTTCTTTCTAATGCGCAGAGAAACAGACATTATCAGGAATAACCTTCGTTGGTGTTTTGCATCTCCTGCAAAATGATCTATACCTGCATCCTTTCTTCACTGCCACCTCTGGGGCGCATAGGTCCTAGATAAGAATCTCCCCCTCTGCTCTGTAAATTCTATCTCATCCACATGATGGTCCCCATCATTCGTCTCCTTTCTCTTCTTTACCGCCAACCTTTCTAAGAATGGCACATCTGCAGATGAATTAGTTCTCTATGCTTCTCAACATACTTGCCAAATGTCATCCATCAGTATGCTTCCAATTTTAGCACATCCATTGCTGAGCAAACATTCACAAATTTGTCCATACATACTGTCACAACTTTTTCACTTCCTTATTCTACTTTCAGAATTTACTACTCTTTGGAAATAGGTGTCTTCAAGGTCACTCGTCAATGACCTCCTAAATGCAATCTTAGTCTTCTCTTTTAGGTCATATTCTTGCATGGTCTCTGCATATGTTAGGATTTAAAAAGTGATGTTCATTATTTTTTTTAAGGGATTGTCTTAATTTTTTCAAAGGAGTAGAAAATGTTAAACTGAACCTGAGTTGTTCAGACAGCATACTCTCCTCCTAGAATTTTTGCATTTATTTAAGCTTTGGCTGAACAGTCAATTCAGGTCTCTGAGACATACTGAAAAACAAGTCTATTCAGTGGTGTTTACCACAATGCTGCCTGCACTGTATTTGAGAAATGAGTATGTTGGATCTGACTGATTTTGATGGAAGGAATAATTTCATCAACAATAATGTGACCATGGTTCTGCAATAAGAATTCGTATTAAGTGTTTATGGTTGAACATAAAAGAAGCCTGCAGGACCCCCAGCAATTATTCAGACTCAGGGCCCGAGGGCTCTGTACTTCAGAGACAACTAAAAATGGATCCAGTACGGGTGTGGTGATTTGGACTTCCTGATTCAACACACATTTGCACAGTTTCTACCAGGTCATGACCTGTGAATGGCATCTTTATTCTGCGATGAAGATGACAGGGTTTATGTACGTCTGTATCCTATTACTGATGAGGTCCCCAGGTGTCAAATAAACAAGTCCTGATATGGAAAGACAAAACAGAGGAGACTTGTTTTCCCCTCCAAGGTTTTCTCTTCTTTTTTGGTGTGATGAACTGAAGGACATGTAGTAACTTAGACTGATTTTCATAGACCATCTTCACACACATTTTTCTCTTACGTTCTCTGCTGCTAGTTCTGCAGACTTCAAGATGTGAGTCTAAAAATAAAGATGCATGAAGATTCAATCACTACTATTCTTTTATTTAAAGCTCTGGACAATTACTGAGAAAAAACCCCTAGGGGATAAAAAATAGATTAGAAAAATTGAATAAGAAAGTCATTATGTACAATACATCACTTGGTATATGGTGCTTTGAGATTTTGAATTTCAATAATTTCAATAATGAGTCAGAGACTGTTTAGAATTTTTACTATTATGATGCCTTAAAATTATTCCATAATTATACTCATTACTAATTGGAAAATTCTCTAAAATGATAAGTATAGTTAATTGAGCAACAATGGAGGAATGTCTATCCAAATTGAAAGAATGTTGAACATTGACAAGGATCTCAAGAATATGCATGTACCTGAAAAGGTCAAGATGAGTCATAGGATGACATTGTACCTTTTGAGAATAAGGTTGAAAAAAATATGGCTTGTGCACTTCCCAGGTCATGAAATTAGGACAAACTCAAGCACAGACATTGCTCATGTACTGAAACCAGAAGGGAAACATAATAAACTCCTTTGGGCATCATTATGTCATGTATTTATTCACTCATACCTTTACAAAAGTATGTATTGACTAGAGGACTCTGCTTAAAAATGGCCAGGCGCACCAGTTAGATGGCAATTATTAAAAAGTCAAGAAACAATAGATATTGGAGAGGTTATGGAAAACTAGGAACACTTTTACATTGTTTGTAGGAATGTAAATTAGTTTAACCATTGTGAAAAACGGTTTGGCAATTTAAGATCTAGAACCAGGAATACTATTTGATGTAGTATTCCCATTACTGGATATATACTCAAAGGTATAAAAATCATTTAATTACAAAGATATATGTACATATATGTTCGTTGCAGCACTGTTCACAAGAAAAAAGACATGGAATCAACCAAAATGTCCATCAATGATAAGACTGGATAAAGAAACTGTGATACATATACACCACAGAATACTGTGCAGCCATAAAAAGGAATGAGATCATGTCCTTCGTAGGGACATAGATGAAGCTGGAAACCATTATCCTCAGCAAACTAACAGAGGAACAGAAAACCTAACACCACATGATCTCACTTAGTAGGAGTTGAATGTTAAGAACTATTCAATGGACATAAGGAGGAAAACAACACACACTGGGGCCTGTGGGAGGTGGGATGTGGGAGAGAGAGCATTAGGAAAAGTAGCTAATGCATGTGGGCTTAATTCCTAGGTGATGGGTTGACAGGTGCAGCAAACTACCATGGCACACATTTACTTATGGAACAAAGCTGCACAACTTCCACATGTGCCCCAGAACTGAAAATAAAAATTTTAAAAAAAGATTGTTGGGTTAAAAAAGAAAACGCAAATCAAATATAATACCCAGTCTTTGGTCAGTTAAGGTTTCAAAGAGGAGACAGAAAAATAAGTTTGTGGCACAATTAAAAATAAGATAAATTTCTCAAGGGAGTTCATAACAGAGAGTTCTTTATGTTCACAGGCATTAACCATTGATTCTGATTTGAGAGCGCAGCTGGGTAAGGTCAGAGTTGGAGGTTATTGAAGATGATGCTGTTGGAGTTAGATAGGAAGAACCCATAGTCACAGGGTTCTTCCAATTTAAAAATTTCAACACTTCTTGAAATTTCAAGAACTTCTCTTTCCTGTCAGCGATTTAAATTCATAAGCCACAGCCACAGAGGACTTTGTTGTGAATGGATCTTGCTCATCTCTATGGGAAAGTTCTGAGGAGTCAAGATTGGGTCAATTAAAGAG
>NW_016826636.1:74837-89086 GCF_001698545.2 Rhinopithecus bieti
TGCAGCCATAAAAAGGAATGAGATCATGACCTTTGTAGGGACATGGATGAAGCTGGAAACCATTATCCTCAGCAAACTAATGCAGGAACAGAAAACCAAACACCACATATGCTCACTTATAAGTTGGAGCTGAACAATGAGAACATATGGACACAGGAAAGGAACAACACACACTGGGGCCTGTCAGGGGATGAGGTGGGGGGAGAAAGAGGATTAGGAAACATAGCTAATGCATTCTGGGATTAATACCTAGGTGATGGGTTGACAGGTGCAGCAACCCACCATGGCACACGTTTACTTATGTAACAAACCCGCACAACTTCCACATGTGCCCCAGAACTAAAAATAAAAACAAAGAATGTTGTGTAAAAAAGAAAATGGCAAATCAAATATAGTGCCCAGTCTCTGGTCACTTAAGGTCTCAAAGGGGAGATAGAAAAATAAGTTTGTGGCACAAGTAAAAATAAGAGAAATTTCTCAAGGGAGGCACTGACAGTTCTTCATGTACACAAGCATTAACCATTGATTCTGATTTGAGAGCTGGGCTGGGTAAGGTCAGAGTTGGAGGTTATTGAAGATGGCGCTGTTGGAGTTGCATAGGAAGAACATAGTCACAGGGAAGTGCTATGTGTTCTTCCAATTTAAACAGCTGACAAGATAGGGCATTTCTTGTTGAAATTTCTTTCAGCAAGAAATTTCGGTTGTTTAAATTCCTAAGCCACAGCCCCAGGGGGCTTTGTGATGAGGGGATCTTGCCCCTGTCTATGGAAAAGTTCTGGGAAGTCAAGATTGGGTCAATAAAAGAGGACACGGGGGCCAGGGGCAGTGACTCATGCCTGTAATTTCAGTGCTTTAGGAGGCCAGAGCGGGAGGATCGCTTGAACTCAGGAACTTGTGACCAGCCTGGGAAACATAGCAAGATCCCATCTCTACAAAAATTAATAAAATTAGCCAGGCATGGCAGCACATGCCTGTAGTTCCAACTACTCGGGAAGCTGAGGTGGGAAGATTGCTCATGCCCAGGAATTCCAGGCTGCAGCAAGCTGTGATTGTGCCACTGCACTCCGGCCTGGGTAACAGAGCAAGACCCCATCTCTCTACACAAACAAACAAACAAACAGCATGTGACATCCAGGATACTGTTGTATAACATATTTTGAAAAAAACCCACTGGCCACTTTCAGAAAAGAGGATCCTGTGTCCAGTTTTCATTTAGAGATAGTACTGGTCTTGAAAATTGCATAATAATGAGTTTCTGTGATGTGATCTTTGTTGTTTACTCCAAGCTTTCTCTTGGCACCTTGATTCATTTCCATTGGGAGCAATGGTCACAGTGCAGTGACCGAGACTACTAAACAACTTAACTCAAAGAAAGTACTGGAATGGGACTATCATGAAATTGAATCACAGCTTCCTGCATGAATTCTGCAGACAGAAGACCCCATATGTCAGTTAAGAGACTTTGTTTATTCATGGAAGTCTCTATAATCAGCGGTGAGGAGGAAGTAAAGTATCAATGCCAGAGAGAATTCAGTTAGTGCGCAGCTGCATGGTAGAGTTTTAATTTCACCCAAGTACAATCACATTTGTGCTTATGGCCCCATTCAACTCATCCTCTTTACAGAGTGTTGACACAGTCCTTGATACTGGCATCATGCTGCAATTTTCGAGCAGGACTATGTAAACAGGCAAAAAGCAGAGAAAGGGATGTAAAAATATATGCACCAAGGAGTGTCACAGTAGCTGCTGACTGGTGGCAGAAACTGGTTTTATTTTCTTGATTCTTTTCGCCAGTCTAACTCATTGATGACATTGTCTTTTTGCTATTTGTTTATTATGATGATGATTAATATTTAGTTTAATACTTATCTATTGAGATTTTTATTGTTATTGTTGCTGCCATCTATCTAGGTTTTAAAATATTGCACCAATGATATAATATGAATAATTTTGCATCGTGCATATGGCCTGAAGAGATACTGTTGTGTCACGCATATTGCCTGAAGAGGTAGTCTTGACTAGTGGGTCATTGTATAGTTGTTACAGTTAGTGATGACTTTTGCACCCCCTGGAAAATACCTCTGAGACCTCGGATAGGGTTCTTATCTCCTCTCTGCCTCAGTTTTGTCAGGTGTAACACAAAAGCTTTAATAGTATATTAGGGCTATAAGAAATATTTAAATAAAGTAATCCATTACAGTGCCTGATCTAAGATACAGATTCAAGAATTACCAGAATTATAAGAAATGTTTTACCAGGGTAATATATACAATTTTCATCATAATTTTAAATAGTTGCAAAAGGTTCCATCAAGCATACCTTCCATTGTAGCCATAACACTTCTTCTATCATTGAATCTATTGGGTCCAGTTTTATGCTGTTATATATTGTTCAATTATGAAGATTTTTGTGCATAAAGAATTCTGCACATTGAAGATTCCATCCCTAGGCTTAAAAACTCAGAAACAGAATTACCTGTAAAGCATCCAACATTTTTAACATTCTTGCTCTATCTTGCCAATTTGCTTTTTTGGAAATAATATGAACACTTATTAGGAATGTTTTAAGGGGCACAGCAGTGTTTGTATAATTGACAAAATTGTCCTCCTTCAAACCTTGTGGGTTACTAATTCTTTCAAAAAGCATGTAGACAAATACCTGACACCAAGTCTAGAAAGTCTAGATCTCATTCCCCTCAAGCCATTCAATTGCTGGATGTGTGACCAGCAACCTTTGACTTCCATGGGGTAGCTAAAAGATGCCACTGGGTGAGGTTCCCTAAAATGCCTTGAGATATTACATCATGAAGACACTGTGGTTGTTCCCATTACTACATAGATGTGGTCATTATAAATGACACCAAAAAATAAGATGGGATTTATGAATTCAAGATTCTAGATCATTTTACTTCCCCTTATTATGACTTCCCTGTATGCTAAATAACAAATTGGCATTTTGGAACTTGGGGGTACTCCAGCTTTGCTGGTGCCCTGTCCTGGCACACCTGGGAAAACTGGTTTGTGTTTGGATGATTTAAGTCACCTGGCAAATGTGTGGTGAAGCTGACATTGACAGACCTGGAAATCTGGACTCCCGGGCATCCTGTTACAGCAGCAAATCATTGCTCATACTGATGCTGACCTATTGATTAACTTGCATGCCCTCATGTCCCCATGTCCATTGAATATAGCTTCAGATATAAATTCAACATATGGACACAAAGGAAATGAGATGTGAAACACAAAAGCAATGGAAAACCTGGAAGTGAAGATAAAACCAGGTTGTATGTATTAATAATTGTGCAAGTCCTCATTGAGTTATTTAGAAGGTGAAATGTGGAAGAATCCACCACCCCAAACCCTTTACATTAGCTGGTTCAATCTTGGTAAATGGGAAACACTAAGTCAATTTTAGCCTGTAGCAATGGAAGACACAGTGGCTTGTGTTGTATCCAAAAAAAAATTTGGAATTTTATTCATGATGAAACTTGTTGACTGGCTGGTGGGACTGCCCTCAGGCAACCACGTCTTATGGGAGCCATGCAATAATGATAGAGACAGTCACTGCAATAAGAACAGAGCAAAGCAGGCTTGAGCTTATTTTTTTTTTAAGTTTTCCTATTTTAAAACAAATACAGATTTACAAGAAGTTGCAGCATGATGTACAGGAAGCCCTTGTGTGTTCTTCATCCAGTTTCCCCTACTGAAAGCATCTTGAAGGAGAGTAGGACAAGGTCAACACAGAATGGTTCCCGTTTTTCCGAACAAAGAAGTCCAGGATTTTAAAAGAGGGCTTTTCTTTTCCTAATTTTTGAAAACACTATATTTGAGTATGTGACTTTGTAACCTGAGCCAAAGCTATGTATCTCAGTTTTCTCAAACCATGTGTTCTTAAAAATAACTGTACTTGATTCTCTTTAATCTGACTTAAGGGTAAGCAAA
Source organism: Rhinopithecus bieti (assembly GCF_001698545.2). Taxonomy (NCBI): domain Eukaryota; kingdom Metazoa; phylum Chordata; class Mammalia; order Primates; family Cercopithecidae; genus Rhinopithecus; species Rhinopithecus bieti. Next base: position 78,779 of record NW_016826636.1, read on the forward strand.
GTTTTCTTGTGTTTGTTTTTTTTTGTTGTTGTTGTTTGTTTGTTTGTTTTGAGACAGGGTCTTGCTCTATCACTTAGGCTGGAGTGTAGTAGCGCAAGCATGGCTCACTGCAGTCTTGAACGCCTGGTCTTACATGATCCTGCCACCTCAGCCTCCTGAGTAGCTGGGACTACAGGAGTGTGCTCCACCACAACCACCCGGCTAATTTTTATTTTTGTAGAGAGAGTGTCTTTATAAAATATGTTGCCCAGGCTGGTCTAGAACTCCTAGGCTCAAGTGAGCCTCCCTCTTTGGCTTCCCAAAGTGATGGGATTACAGGTATGAGCCACCACACTCAGCCCAAAGATTTTTACAAAGGGCCAGATAGTAAAGGTTTTGGCTTTGTGAACCACACAGTCTCCGCCACAAATAGGCAACTCTGCCACTGTACGGCAAAAGCAGCCATAGACAACACCTGAATAAATTAATGTGACTGTTCCAATAAAACTATTCATAAAAACAGGCAGTGGGCCAGATTTGGCCTGTGAGCTGTGATTTGGGGACCTTGGCCTAAATCAACCCACACAATGTCTGAATCCAGAAAAGGGTTTTGAGAGTTAATTCAATAAATTCAGTTATATCATTTCCTTGTTATTTATCCAGAATCCTCCAACTACACACATTTAAAAAAGAGGGAAGGCCGAGCATGGTGGCTCACACCTGTAATCCCAGCACTCTGGAAGTCCAAGGCAGGCGGATCACTTGACGTCAGGAGTTCAAGAGCAGCCTGGCCAATATGGTGAAACCCTGTCTCTACAAAAAGTAGAAAAATTAGCCAGGTGTGGTATCGTGTGCCTGTAATCCCAGCTACATGGGAGGCTGAGGCATGAGAGCAGCTTGAACCTGGGAGATGGAGGTGATAGTGAACCAAGACTGCACCAGTGCACTCCTGCCTGGGTGACAGAGTGAGACTCCATCTCAGAGAGAGAGAGAGAGAAAGGAAGGAAGGAAGGAAAGAAAAGAAAGAAAGAAAGACTTAAAAGAGAGAAATCTTTATACAAGCATGTAGCATTCTACTTTGAGGAGAAAAAATTGCATAAAAATGAGTTGATATTAGGAATTTACTTGTGTATAACTTTCCAGGATGTATCATGAAGTCACTCAATCAACCTGTCTACCTACCTATACCTACCTCCCTCCCTACCTACCTATCTACCTACCTACCTATGTATACCTATGTATCTCTCTACATATGTCTATATCTGTTTTTACCTATCTATTCATCTATCATCTATCTCTATGTATCCCTCTATATATCTATATCTATCTTATCTATGTATATTCGTGTGTGTCTATGTATGTCTATATGTATAAATGTGTGTATATATGTATATATGCATATAGACACACATCAATTTCAATTAAATTCACATACAAACATCTATTGAATTCCTATTGACTTCCTATAGATACATTCATTTACATATGCAACTGTTGCCATATGTATGCATATGTGAATGCATTTGGGGAATGTAACCTAACACGTTTGATATCACATAGATAATTTTCAAAAATTGTGTTGGAATTTGTCAATTTTCCACTGGCTTAGAGCTGCAGAGGAAAACTAAGACTTGGAGGTGCAAACAATTTCAGTCTCTGCCGGGTTTTTTTGCTTGCTTGTTTGTTTTGGAGATGGAGTCTCACTCTGTTGCCCAGGCTGGAGTGCAGTGGTGCAATCTCGGCTCACTGCAACCTCCACCTCCCAGGTTCAAGCAATTCTCCTGCCCCAGCCTCCAGAGTAGCTGGGATTACAGGTGCGCCCCACCACGCCTAGGTAATTTTTGTATTATTAGTAGAGATGGGGTTTCACCATGTTGGCCAAGTTGGTCTCAAACTCTTGACCTCAGGTGATCTGCCCACCTCGGCCTCCCACAGTGCTGAGATTACAGGCATGAGCCACTGCACCTGGCCTCTACCAAGTTTTTTAATTAAAATGGCAATTCTTCTATCAAGTGCACATAAGATTATTGTATTAGAACTTGTTGATAAGATGCTGTGAAAGTGTGGGATGAGGAGCACCAGAGGGTGTATCATTATTAGCCCTCTTGGTATTACTGAAATGACATTTCAATGAATGCACTCACTTGGGGTCAACATGTGGGCTCTGGGCCTTCTCAGGGATCTCCCCAGTGGGTTCCAATTATTACTAAGGCTATTATTTAAATTTAATGTATGACCTTATGTTGGAAAGGGAAAAAGTGATTACAATACTAACAGGCACCCAAAAAAAGATTCTTTAAATTATCAAAAAGCTTACTCTTAGGGACATCTCTAGTGGTCCTTGAGCTTTATAAAATCTGATAAAAATAAATTTAATATTGAAATGAAAAAGCCAGAATAATTTAGAAACAACTCTCTAAAATAGGTATCCTTAATTGTTAAAAATATAATCTTTCCTCTCCCTGGTTAAAGGTCCAACCATGTGTACAGAGAAGTGTCTATTCCATGACAAGAGATTTTTGATCAATTATTTTCCCAATGGGAGAATGCTAATTATCAAGTTATCTTTTGGGAAAATGCCAAATACCAAATAAAATATCAAACATCAAATAAATAAAATAAAATAACAAACAAACACCAGTGCTGCATTTCACAAAAATTATTACTTGGAAAACCAATTCCATGGAATGCAGGGTGACCACTGACCCCACAATACAGAAAGTTGCCAGGATATGGGACTTTCATTCCTGAAATTGTGACAGTATTGGGCAAACCGGGATGAGATGATCACCCTAATGGAATAGGGAATAGTAGAAATTACCCTGCTAAAGGTATCTATGATCAGACATGACAGAGACATTCTGGCATAAATAAAATTTGACCATTGTTTTTACTGTAACCATTCACAAAATCTTAGTAGGCCAATAAATAAATGAGAAGAGCATCAGTTGGGCACTGCCTATTCCCAGGTTCTAGAAACTAAAATACTACTCCAAGAATAGCCAGGTATTAAATTTTAGCTCAGGTTCCATCCCTCTTAGAACTTGAAGACAAGCCAAAGTTTTACAGTAAAACTCCCTTGAAGATCAACAGATGAAGGAGGAAATATTTGGAGAAGACAGGGAATATTTGTGCCTCTATCTAAATCACATAGTAGAGATTATTTGTAAGTTCATTCATTTTTTCTTTATCCTACTGTTCTTTTTCTAGGGCTTCTCAGCCTTGACACTATTGACATCAGGGACTGGACCATTATTGTGGAGGGCAGTCCTGTGCTTTGTAGGATGTTAAGCGGCATATCTGGCCTCTGCCCAACAAATGCTAGCAGCACCGCCCCCCCCACCAACACACACACTGCCATTTCCAGTTGTGACAACCAAAAATGTCTTCAGACATGGCCAAATGTCCCTGGAGAGGAGCAATATTGCTCCAAATTGATAACCTATTTGAGCCAGTCTGAAAAATAATGTCCCACAAGCAGAGAAGCAAGCTCAGGAAGTGGTTACTCAGAAAAGCAAACCCCTATCAGGAAATTGTCCTTGACTGCTTCTAGGTCTCTGCAGCTTCCTAAGGCATTCCATGTGACTCTTGAGAGTGGAAGTGTTCCCATCATCCACGCGCATGATTTCAGCGAAAAGTAGGCCCTTCCGTGCACCATTTTCGAAACCTTGAGGAAATAGACATTGGTGTTCAACCGCAACACCTGGCGTGTGAATGTGGCTCTATCAGATGATTAACTCGGCTCTCACAAACACAATTCAGGAAGGAAAAGAACATGCAAATAGTTGTTCTCATCACTCTCAAAACTGCTAATTGTCCCCTCACTAGCTACTAGAGGCACTCAGGGCTGCAGGAAATGGTGACTCAACGCAGGTGTTTGTACTCTAGCTCTGTCTTCCTCTATTTCCTTGTTTTCTTCCCATGCGACCTTCAATTTGTCAATTAAATTCAAAAGCACCGAAAAAAGAGGAAAGGCATTTACAAATGTCTGGCAATGATTAATGAACCCATCAATGCAATAATCAAATTCCCTGGGTTTGAGGCAGGTTTTCTCATTATCAACTTTGACATTTGAGGGTTTGGGGTAGGTTTTCTCAACTTTGATATTTGAGGGTGAAGTCATTCTCTGTGGTAGGGGCTGTGCTGCGCATTGTTGGGTACTGAGTAACATCCCTGGTCTCTACCCAACAGATGCTAACTGGGTTATTGCAACCCAAAATGTCTCCAGACATGGCCAAATATCCCTAGGGAAAGAATAATCCCTGTAGAGTATCACTAGTTTATGGGATAAAGACGAAGAGAAAATGGACAGTTGCTCAAAACATTTAGGAAAAATCTAAGGGTAACTTTCAAAAATACATATGCCTGGATTCCACGCTTGGAGACTTGGAAGTCATTGGTGTGGGGTTCAGCTGGGGTACATGATTCTTTAAACCTCCCCACTTGGTTCTAAAGTGCAGATGGAGTTGGGAGCTACTCATCTGGAAAAGAAGACAACAATGACCAGAGTCCCAATAAAGCTTCACAACACTTCTCAGAAATCGACACGCATGGCACCAACAGATTCCATTACATTGTTGCCCATCATCCATGATGGTTTCATAAACCGTAGAATTGTCCTCAGTTCTAGAAACTGTGTGTGTTTCTGAGTGTCTGAGAACTCTTGTACATGGACTAAAGTAGATGATGTGGACTGGGGGACCGACCATATCCTCTGGGATACCAGAAACCAAGACTTGCATCAAGCACTGCCTACACCTGCATCTGCTAGCATTGTCCAAGGTTTTCTAGGGTGCCATGATGGCATCTTCATCTACTCCTTTTTTTCATATCCAGTTCATTAAGTCCTGCCTGTTGAATTTTAAAAACATGTCCAGAATATGACCTCTTCTCATTAATCTCATCATGACCTTCTAGAAACTGCTACCATTGGGTCTTTTAGGATAATAGTAATAATATTTGTATTTTTTGTGTCAGTGCTCACATTGACAGCACAAAATCCTCAAGGTTATTCTAAACCCAGTTGATGGAGTAATCCTTTTAAAATAGGAGACAAAGTTGTGCCAACCTCCCAACCTGGAAACAGGAAATGGGGTGGGTGGTGCTGCTGGCATTTGTTGGGCAGAGACCAGGGAAACTTCTCTATATCCTACTATACCCCTCTCCTGCATGCTAAAATTTGAGAACCTTGCAGTGACATGCAAAGATTGGTCCCCACCATCACTTCTGTGGCCCCACCTCCTACTACTCTCCTTCCCTCACTCATCCACAGCCACTCTGGATGCCTAGGGCATTCCAGGAATGCTCCTCCCTCAGGGTCCTAATACTTACTGCTTACTCTCGCTGCAAAGCTCTCCCCAGCTATTACCAAGTTCCAGAAACAATCCTCTCCCCTCCCTTCTTGAGATCTTTGCCTTCTCAGAGCAGTCTTCTCTCACCACTTTATCTAAATTGCAACTCCTTACCCCAAGCACTAGCTACTCCCCTCTAATGTTCTTCATAATATTTCTTGCCAACTGTATTTGCTTTCTCGGGCTGCTTTAGCAAATCACCACAAACTGGGTGGCTTAAAACCAACAGAAATGTATTTCTTCATAGCTCTGAAGGCCAGAGTCTGAAATCAAGAACCGCTGAGCTGCCTCCGAAGGCTCTAGGGGAGGATCCTTCCTTATCCAATGCAGCTTTTGGTGGTAGTTGGCCTTCCTTTGCTTGAATCTAAATCTTCCTTTAGCCTGAATCCCATCTTGAAGATCAGCACACAGATCTTTCTTTCTCTACATTGTCTTGTCCTCTGTGTGTGGCAAATGTCTCTCTGCCTCCTCTTTTTCAAAAACTATTATTTTAGGTTCAGGGTTACATGTGCAGGTATGTTTAGGAAAATTGCGAGTTTCAGGTGTTTGGTATACAGATTATTTCATCACGCAAGTAATCAGCACAGTACCTGATAAGTGGTTTTTGAATCTTCACCTTCCTCCCACTGTCCACCCTCAAGTAGGCCCCAGTGTCTATTGCTCCCTTTTTTTGTGTCTATCTGTCCTCAATGTTTAGCTTCACTTATAACTGAGAATGTACAGTTATTGGTTTTCTGTTCCTATGTTACTTCACTTAGGATAATGGCCTCCAGCTCCATCCATGTCGGTGCAATGGACATGATTTCATTCTTTTTTATGGTCACATAGTATTCCAGGGTGCATATGAACCATGCTTTCTTTATCTGGTCTACCAGTGATGGATATTTAGGTTGATTCCATGTCTTTGCTATTGTGAACTGTGCTGCAATGAACATATGTGTGCATATGTCTTTATGGCAGAATGATTTATTTTCTTTGGATATATGTGCAATAATATCTACTTTTTTCTTATAAGGATACACATAATTATATTTAGGGCCCACCTGGATAATCCCATTACCTCAAAATCCTTAATTGCATTTTCAAAGAGCCTGTTTTCATATAAAGTAACCTTTCCTGGTTCCAGGTATTAGGACCTGATATCTTTGGGGATAGGAGGGCATTATTCAGTCTACCAGACCACTTATTTATTTTTCATATTGATTGTTCATTGTATCTTCCCTCACTATAATATAAAATTCACTGAGGATACAGGTTTAAATTTTTTCTTCTTCTTTTGCTGTATTTCTTATCTAGAATATACCAGAAGCTCAATAAAGTTTTCAATATTTTTTTCTTGAATGAAGGAATGAACATTTACAAATGAAATGTGTCATTATTGGTTTAGAAATACCTTAATGGAGTAGATTTTTTTTTCTTTTCTTGCTTCTTTTTTTTTTTTTCTTTTGTTTGAGACAAAGTCTTGATCAGTTGCCTAGGCTTCAGTACTGTGGCATGATCATGGCTTACTGCAGCCTCAATCTCCCAGGCTCAAGTCATCCTCCCACCTCAACCCCCTGAGTATCTGCAAATACAGGTGCATGCCACCCTGCTCAATTAATTTTTTTTTTATTATTTTTAATAGAGATGAGGTCCTACTATGTTACCAAGGCTGGTCTCAAATTCTTAAGCTCAAGCAATCCTCCCGATTTGGCCTCCCCAAGTGCTGAGATTACAAGTGCGTGCCACTGTGCCATGCCTGGAGTAGATATTAATTAAATAAAAACCTCAATAGATTTGACTGAGGTCAAAGATTGATGGTACTTCTGAAAAGATTACCCAGAAGGTAGCACCAGGAGAAAAACAGCTGCCAAAGAAGAAAGAGAGATGAAGACATATCGCATAGATGCCTACTGTGAACTCACTGGATTTGCAGAAGCAAAAATTCAAGAGAATAGGAGAGAGGAAGAATTAATCTTTGATAATTTAATAGAATTTAGAAAAGACCGGAGATACACATTCCACCTGGACCACTGCAAAGACATTTTCTTATTTTTATGCAATTTTTTGAGACACGGTCTCACTCACTCTGTTGCTCAGGCTAGAGTGCAGTGGTGCGATCTCGGCTCACTACAGCCTCAACCTTCTGGGTTCAAGCGATTGTCCCATCTCAGCCTTCTGAGTAGCTGGGACTATAGGTGTACATCACCACACCCAGATGGTTTTTTGTTTGGTTGTTTTAAGAGATGGGGTTTTGCCATGTTGTCCAGGCTGGTCTCAAACTCCTGACCTCAGGCAATCTTCCCCCCTCAGCCTCCCAAAGTACTGGGATTACAGGTGTGAACCATCACACCCAGCCACAGAGAAATTTTCATCAGACTTACACATTCAAGCCGTAACACAATAAAGACAAGAGACCCAGATAGAAAGAAGGGAAACAGAATGTATTATTTCTCACCAGTTAAGGAAAACACAGTAAAGAAATTTCAATCAATCTAAAAGCAAACCAGAAAGTTGGAAAATAGTCATTTATTATTTTTTAAAGAATCAAGCGCTGGGAAGAACGTGAAGCAAGAGAAACTCAGAGGCAGCAAGAGCTTTCATGGCTGTAGAGATTTTGAAGAACAGTGGGAGCTATCTGGTAAAGTCGAGGGCGTGAACACTCTTCCACTCTGAAATTCTGTTTTTTGCATATTTTCAAATGCATACATGCAAAAGAATGTTTATTGCAGAATTGGATGCAAAAGCAAATTATATTAAATATTCAACCTAAAATGGGTGAATGAAAGAGTCATGCATGAATTATAATCCAGCAGTGAAAAGTGAATGAATGAGAGCTCAATGATCAACTTGGGTGAACTTCAAAAACATAGTGTGGATCAAGGCATTCTGGAGCACATGGAAGAGAATACAGTGTAAAGTTTAAGGCATGCAAAAGATGCTAAATACATGTGCAGATGCAAGCTGTATAAATCAAGTGTATAAGTGGAGTGTGAACGCCACTATTATTATAAAAGTATAAAGCAGTGCATGGAACAGATTAAAAGATTAATTCAAGAGAGGGATGAATTACTACAAGGTGGGGGGCAGTGAAGGTTGATTGCAAAAGTATACACAGGAGACTGCAGTTGTTAGTAATATTTTATTTCTTCACTTAAGTAGGTGGATCATTATGTGAAACATTGTAGCTTCTATGTCTGAGTTTATTTTTATGTGATACTTATGTAAAATAAGTAAATACACAAAGGGAGAAAGGTATGCAAAAATAAGTGTATTTTGCTTCTATGGAGGTTTTATCTTTTCTGCTTTCCTCAGCATTTTTAATGACCTCATAACATTTTTTTTTATGTTGAGGCCAAACGTTTTCCTTCACTTTGCAGTGTCTAGGGTGGTTAGTCACTGAAAGCACCTGGAGAAGAGGGTGGTGTGGACAGATCTGTGTCCCATGTGTGGATGGTCTCAGCCCAACACTACCTGAACCATGAAAACATATTTTTATCTCTTTAACAGGGTGCAATCTTAACTTGGTTAAAAAGAAAGCAGCCTGCCCTGAGTAAAACTGGCCCTCTGAAAACCATCAAGTGATGTGAGGAGTACAGGAAAAGTTCATGATATGCACTCCCTTCCTGAATATCACTGGCTCACATAGCAAAGTCATTGATAAGCAAGAGGCTAAATGAATTATTTTGATGTAGAACAGATTGCGGTTGGGAGCACTTGAATACTATGTAACCAACTGGATCCAGCAGGCATTCTGTATTAATATGATTCACTCATTTGTAAATTGCTTGCAATGCATATTCCAGCTTTGTATTGATAAGCTGCAAGCATCAGGTCTCCTATATGTAATTCCTCTGTGCACCTGAGTCTCATAAATTCAAGAGAAGCCCCCACAACATGGCCTTTGCTAGCACTCCACTGCTGCAAAATCTAAGGCAACATTATTTAATTTTTGTTTAATTATCATTATTATTAATATTATTATTATTAGAGACAGGGTCTCACTGTGTAGCCCAGGATGGTCTCACTGTGTAGCAGGGTGTGATCATGGCTCACTGCAGCTTCGAAATCCTACGCTCAAGCAATCCTCCCACCTCACCCTCCTGAGTAGCTGGGACTGCAGGTGTACACCACTAAATTTTTTTATTTTGCAGAAATAGCGTCTTGCTACATTGCCCAGACTCGTCTTCAACTCCTGGGCTCAAGTGATCCTTCTTCCTCGACCTCCCAAAGCACTGGGATTACAGACATGAGCCAGCCCACCAGGCCTAATAGTATATTTAATAGACAAATCATAATTGTGTACATTTATGAGGCACAATGTGATGTTTTGCTATATGTATGCATTGTAGAATGATTAAACTATTAACATATCCATCATCTCATTTACTTACCATTTTTTGTGATAAGAGGTTTGAAATTTAATCTCTTACCCATTTTGAAATATGCAATAAATTTTTTATTAACTATCGCCACCTTGCTGCATAAGAGATCTCAAAAACTTATTCCTCCTGTCTATCTGAATCTTCATACCCTTTGGATAACACCTCCCTGTTTCTTCCCTCCACTACTCAACAAGGCATAATTCTTGAAATGAGATTTTTTTGTTGAGTTTTGCAAAGGTGGGAGCAGTCTGGATCCCTGTCAAGGCAGAAACAGCTGTCACAGAAATGATCTTTGCTTGGCCAGGTGCAGTGGCTCATGCCTGTAATCCCAACAATTTGGGAGGCCAAGGTGGGCAGATCATTTGAGATCAGGAGTTCGAGACCAGACTGGCCAGTATGGTGAAACCCTGTCTCTAGCAAAAATATGAAAATTAGCTGGGTATGGTGGCAGATGCCTGTAATCCCAGCCACTCCAGAGGTTGAAGCAGGAGAATCACTTGAATCCAGGAGGTGGAGGCTACAGTGAGCAGAGATCTTGTCACTGCACTCCAGCCTGGGCAACAAAGTGACATTCCATCTCAAAAAAAACAAAACAACAAACAAAAAAAAAAAAA
>NW_016826636.1:93547-95924 GCF_001698545.2 Rhinopithecus bieti
AGACTGCATCTCAAAAAAAAAAAAAAGGATTCATCAGGCTATTGGAAGAGAAACCTCATCATATCCCACAACTCAGAATCCTTCCAAGGTTACGAAAATGTGAACCCCGGATATTTGAGACAGGTCTGAGTTAATTTAGAAAGTGTATTTTGCCAATGTTGAGGACGGGTGCCGGTGACACAGCCTCAGGAGGTCCTAACAGCATGTGCCCAAGGTGATCAGAGCACTGCTTGGTTTTATACATTTTAGGGAGACATGAGACATCAATCAATGTATGTAAGATGAACATTGGTTTGGTTCAGAAAGACGGGACAACTCGAAGTGGGGAGAGGGCTCCCATGTCATAGGTAGATAAAAGACAAATGGTTACATTCTTTTGAGTTTCTGATTAGCCTCTCCAAAGGAGGCAATCAGATATGCACTATCTCAGTGAGCAGAGGGATGACTTTCAATAGAATGGGAGGCAGCTTTGGTCTAAGCGGTTCCCAGCTGGACTTTTCTCTTTAGCTTAGTCATTTTAAGGGCCCAAGACATTTTCCTTTCACATAAGTCGTGTTGAGAGTCATACCCTTAATGTGATGTGAGGAACACGGCACTTTGCCTCTGTGGTCTTCCTCCCCAAAACATCTAACCTTAGTCTAATCATGAGAAAGGCACCAGACAAGCCCAAATTGCAGGGCATTCTAAAAAATACCTAAGCAGTGCTCCTCAGAACCATCATGGTCATAAAAAGCAAGCGAAGTCTGAGAAACTCTCACAGCCAGAGGAGTCCAAGGAGACTTGATGACTCACTGCAATGTGGTGTCTGGGGTGAGATCCTGGAATACAAAAGGGACATCAGGGAAAATCTAAAGACATTGGAATAATGTCTGGAGTTTACTGAAAGTAATGGGTGACTTCGTTGCAACAAACGTGCCGTGGAAGTCCAAGATACTAATGGAGGGAACGGGATGTGGGCTAAACAAGAGCTCTCTTTAATAGCATTTTCAATATTTTGTAAACATAAAAGTATTCCAGAATTAAAAGTTGAAGCCTGTATCTCACTGCCTACGTGACTTTGGGCAAGTCACATAATCCCTTTGTGCCCTGGTTTTCTCATCTGCGAAATGGGGATAGTATTAACGTCATAAAGGGCTTAGAACAGTTTCTGGAAAATTGTCCAATAAGATAAAGTAAATAAGCATAAACATGTTGCTGTAAATAAGCATAAACATGATGTGATTGCTTCCTATGTTAGGATTGTGCAATTCTAATGTCTAAGAGTGTGTGTATATGTGTGTGTGTGTGTGTTGTATGTGTGTGTGATGTTTCACTATGTTGCCGAGGCTGGTCTCAAACACCTGGCCTCAAGTGATCCTCCTGCCTCGGCCTCCCAAAGTGCTGGAACTACAGACATGAGCCACCTAGTGGGAGATAATTGAATCATGGGGTCAGCTTTCCCCATGTTGTTCTTGTGGTAGTGAATAAGTCTCATGAGATCTGATGGTTTCATAAGGGGAAACCCCTTTTCCTTGGTTCTCATTCTCTCTTGTCTGCCACCATGTAAGATGTGCCTTTTGCCTTCTGCCATGATTGTGAGGCCTCCTCAGCCACATGGAACTGTGCATCCATTAAGCCTCTTTTCTTTTAAATTCCAGTCTCAAGTATGTCTTTATTAGCAGCATGAAAATGGACTAATACAGCAAATAAACCTCCTAATAAATAAACCTCCTAATAAGCCTCAATCTCCTGATTGAGACTTGGCTCAGTCATTTTCTTTGATTTACAGGCATTCAGCCTCAGGTTTTACAGTGGCATCGATAGCTTGAATCTGTTTGTTCAGCTGAAGAACACCTGTGTCATCCTGTGCCACCTGTACTGTTGCACCACCTCTCTGAGGTCGCCCAGCTCTGGGAAGCCGGTAGCCCCCCATAATTCTATAGCTAGTGTGCATGCTGGCATGACTGCCACACTCACTGGCCACAGGGATATAAAAATAGGTTGGCCATCTGACTAAGACAGCTGGTTTTAAAATTATTTCTTCTCCACCTACGACCATGTTCCTCCTTCTCAAATATGATTTGTCAACTCATTAAGCCACCTGGATCCAACAAGACAAGCGTGCACACCCAGTGGGAAAAAGTGCTGAGAAATAAATTCTCCAAAATTCTTCGAAGGGGAAATTTGCCTTCTGTGAAGTCAAGATCCTTAACAACATGTTAGATTTCTTCCATGGTAAATGATCTTTTTAGTTAGTCTAAATTTTCTTAATTTATAAATTTATATTTTAAACATGGCTTTCATATAGATTTTAAAACTTAATAAGATAGTGTTCTATTAAGTACTTTTAAGATTCTGTTATGTCATCCTTATCTATAATTATAGCCCATTTATCAAT
>NW_016826636.1:99462-110858 GCF_001698545.2 Rhinopithecus bieti
TTTTTTTTTTTTTTTTTTAGTGGGGTTTTGTTATGTTGCCCAAGATGGACTCAAACTCCTGGGCTCAAGTGATCCTCTCTCCTCTCGCATTAGTCTCCAGAGCCAATCACATTTTTATGTAATATACATACATCTCTAAAAACAATCTGTAATATAGCTTTCTCTTTTAACAAAATGCATAAATAATATCAAACTATATATTTATGCCACTTGTTTTTTTTCTTCTCAATTTTTTTTTTTGACAGAGTCTCTCTCTGTCACCCAGGATGGAGTGCAGTGACACGGTCATAGTTTATTGCAATCTCAACCTCCTGGGCTCAAACAATCCTCCAACCTCTGCCTCCTGAGTAACTGGGAATACAGGCATGTGCCACCATGCCGGACTAATTTTTTTTTAATTGTTTTTTGTTTGGTTTTAGAGAGACGGAGGTCTCACTGTGTTGCCCAGGCTGTCATGTATGCTTTTTGAGATGGATCCAGGTTCACATATGTACATCTGTTCATTTATTTTTCACTGTTGTACATATGCCCTGACATTAAGGTTATTGTGGTTTTGTTTTAATTGCAAACAATACTTTGTGTATCCTTGGTTGTTTATGAGCTTTTTTCCCAGGAATGTATGTGTTTGTGTGTATGAAATTACTAGTTTGTAATATCACAATGAGGTACATTTGCAACTTTACTACGTATTTCCAAAGTAGTTTAACAGATTTACAGAATTATCAAAAGAGTGTGAAAAATTTCATTTTCCACCGTCTTGAAAATACTTGGTACTACCCTGTCTTGTAATTCTTTTAACCATTCTAACGGTATCAAATGCTGTTTAAAGGCATACCTTCTTAATTTTAGGGTTTGAACAAATTTTCATATTTTAGTTGTTCAATCTCCTTTACTCTGAATCACCTTCTTATATTACTTGATCACTTTGTTCTAAGTCTTCTATTTCCTTATTGATTTGTAGGACTTCTTTGCTGGAGAAGGAAATAATCTTCAATATATTATTAGCAGTTCTTGGCCACTTACATTCCATATGAAATAAGAATCAACTTGTCCAGTTTAAGGATATGCTGTATTGTGATTTGATAGGTGATTTCCATGGAATATAGAGTTTAAGGATGACAAACATCGTAAAGATATTGAATCTTCCCTTTAGTGAACACAATGCATCTGTCCGTTTGTTACATCTTCTGTTATGTCTTATAGCGCATAAAGTTATTTCTCCTCATAATGGGCTCTTATGTCTTATAGTAAGTATATTTTAGCTACTTTATATCTGAAATGTTTTGTATTTTTCTGCTGCCCTCTTCTTTTAGAACCACAACATTTGGGGATTTCCAGCATGGTTTTCAGCCCTCAGCTTTGGTGAGACTTCTTCCTTTTCATTCTTTTCTGGGCAAATCTAAACCTTTGGAGAAGTAGATGAGTGAAGTCAATTGCAAAGGTAAGAGGGATATTCCGGGCTCTCCTTTAACCTCTTTTAGGACAGAAATGGTTGGCAGGGACGTCTATCGATCATAACACCTTCACCTCACTTGGGGTGGGTTCCATGAGCAGATTGCTTTCTGCTGTGTTGCAATTGCTTTCCATGAAAAGCTGGCATAATTTCTAAAGGAGGATTTCTCACGGAAACTTTGCAAGCCTAACTTGTGTTTTTCTTCATTTTTTTTTCATTAAATCATGTTAAATTTATCAGCCTGAAGAAAATCTCTCAGTTGCTGCTGTCACTTACCTGAGGACTGTAGTTAAAGGTCAGTCATAATGGATTATTTGAGCATCTTTCTTCAAAAATATAAATTAAAAAGATTGTAAATTTAAACTAATGAAAAGGAATTTGACCCAGGGTATCATGAAATAATAATGTACCTCAAAGTGTGACACAAAGCTGTACCTAAACAGTTCATTCTTGTGCCATTTTCCGTAGCATGTTTTTCTTCTGATGGGCAAGGGAAGGTCTCTTAGGTTGGATTCCGGAAGCAGACACTGAGGGAATCAGATAATACAGGGTCGCAGAATAGAAATATGAGTTCTTTTATTCCCCCACCTTTATTGAGGTATAATTGGCAAGTAAAAATAGAATATACTTACTGTGTACCATGTGAGGTTTTGATAAATGAGCACGTTATGAAATTTTTTCTATGTACGAGGTAAATAACTTATCTATCACTGTACATAGTTATTATTATTATTACTATTTGGGGATAGTGTGAATATTTGAGATCTACTCTCTTAAAAAATTTCGAGTAAACAATACTGTATTGGTAACTATAGTCACCATGCTGTAGATTACATCCCCAGAACTTATTTATAACTGAAACTTTGTACCCTTTGACCAATGTCTTTCCAGTGTCTCCCACTCCCCAGCCCCTCATAACCACCTTTCTACTTTCTGCTTCTGTGAATTCAACTTCTTTAGATTCCACATCTAAGTGAGATCATATGGTATTTGTCTTTCTCTGTCTGGCTGAATTTGCTTAACATAATGCCCTCCAGGTTCATTCATGTTGTCCCAAATGGCAGGAATTACTTCTGATTTATGGCCAAATACTATTTCTGTATACACACACACACACACACATATATGAATAAATGTATATATGTATATATAAACATTTTCTTTATTCATCCATTGGTGGACGCTTAGGTTGGTTCCATATTTTGGCTATTGTGAGTAGTGCGGCAATAAACATGGGGGTGCAGATATCTCTTTGAGACGCTGATCTTGTTTCCCTGTGATATATATGCAAAGGTGGGATTGCTGGATCATCAGCTAGTTCTATTTTTAACTTTTTGAGGAACTTCTGTACTGTCATCCATAGTGGCTGTGCCAGTTTATTAATGTGACTCATTTGAAGCTTACTATGTTGTGAAACATCCACTTCAAAATTCATCTTAAAGAATATTAATTGAGAAAATTATTGACCGTGGATTGGGCATGCACTTAATACACTAGCCAACTCATGCAGTAGTGATTTGCTAAGCATATTTCTTTCTCCCAGAAAATCTGGACTTTTGGATAGGTGGACATAGAGCTCAATGGGACAGGGGAGTGAGATGTTCTAGGTTCTTTTGTAACCTCCTCTGGGGCAGAAATGATTGACAGGGATATCCACCAATCTTAACGCCGTCACCTCATTTGAAGCAGGTTTGACTGATTTTCAATTACTACATAACAAGTTACTACAAATTAGCAACTTAAAACAACATACATTTGCTATCTCACAGTTTCTGTGGATCACAAATCCCCAGGCATAGCTTAGCTGTTGCTATGGACTGAACTGTGTTTCCCCAAAATTCATATATTGAAGCCCTACCCCACAATGTGGCTGTATTTGGAGATGGGGCCTTGGACCTTAGAGAGGCAATTAGGTTCAAATGAGTTTGTAAGGTGGGACCTAATCCAATCTGGTGTCCACATAAGAAGAGGAGTTTGGGACACAGACTTGCACAGAGGAACGACCATGTGAGGACACAGGGAGAAGACGGCGTCTACAAGCCAAGGAGAGAGGACTCAGGAGGAACCAGCCCTGCCCACACCTTGGTCTTGGACTTCCAGCCTCCAGAGCATGAGAGAATAAATTTCTGTTGTTTAAGTCACCTAGTCTGTGGTAGTTTGTCATGGCAGCCTCAGCAAACAAGAGAGCTGGTTTCCCCGCTTCAAGGTCTCACAGGCTCCAATCCGGGTGTCAGCCAGGGTCGAGGTCTCCACACAGGCCTCTCTGGGGGAAGATCTCCTCTCGTGCTTCTGCAAGTTGTTGGCAGAATTCATCTCCTTGCAGCTGTAGCACAGAAACCTCACTTTTGGCTGTCAGCTAGCGGTTGCTCTCAGCTCCAAGAAACCACCTACGGTTTGTTCTTTGCCCTGTAGCTGTCTTCATAAGCCCCCTCACAGCATGGGAGTTTGTCTCTTCTAGTCCAGAAATAGGGAGAAAGTCTTTGTTTTTTAAGGCATTTTTTTTATTTTTAAAGTTTTTATGGGTTTACAGGGTCCAAGTGCAGTTTTTTTACATGGATAAATTCCATGGAGAAGTCTAGGCTTTTAGTGTAGCCATTGCTTGAATAGTGTACATTGTACCCATTAAGTAATTTCTCATCCCTCACTCTCCTCCCACCCTTCCACCTTCCTAGTCTCCAGTGTCTGTTATTCCACTGTCTATGTCCAAGTGCACACATTATTTAGCTCCCACTTATAAGTGACTTTGTGCAATATTTGACTTTCTGTTTCTGAATTGTTTCACTAAAGATAATGGCCCCCAGTTCCATCTATCTTGCTGCAAAATACATAATTTCATTCTTCTTGATGCCTAAGTAGTAAATATTCCATGGAATATGTATACCAGATTTTCTTTATTCAGTCCTCTGTTGATGGACACTTAAGTTGATTCCATATCTTTGCTATTGTGAATAGTGCACAATGAAGATATGAGTGCAAGCATCTTTTTGATGCAATTATTTTTATTCCTTTGGGTATATACCCTGTAGCAGGATTGTTGGATCGAAAGGTAGTTTTAATTTTAGTTTTTTGAGAAATCTCCATATTGTTTTCCATACAATCAACAGAGTAACCACACAGCCTACAAGGCAGGAGAAAATATTTGCAAAACTATATATGTGACACAGTGCTAATATCCAGAATCTACAAGAAACTCAAATAACTTAACGAGAAAAAAAACATTAAAAAATAGGCAAAAGAAATGAAACGACATTTATCAAAAGAAGACATACAAATGGACAATAAACATGTAAAAAAAATGCTCAACATCACTAATCATATCAGAGAAATACAAATTAAAACCACAATGAGATACAATCTCACATCAGTCAGAATGGCTATTACTAAAAAGTCAAAAAACAATAGATGTTGGTGAGGAAGCTGAGAAAAAGGAATGATTTTATGCTGTTGGTGAGAATTTAAATTAATTAGAGAGAAAATCTTTGACCTTAGGGAAGACCATTTCTGCTTTTTACTGCTCCTCACCTAATCAAGTCAAGCCCACCGAAGACGATCCCCCTTTCAGAGAACTCAAAGTCAAAAAATTTGGAACCTTACTGACATCTGCAAAAGTTATTTGCCATGGCCATGTTCTGTTGGCCAGAAACAAGTCACAGGTCTCGTCCTTGCTCAAGGGGAGGGGATTATGTAGGCTGTGAGCACAAGGAGGCAGGGACCACAGGTGTTCACCACAAAATGCTTCCAGGGGGAGTCTGGTAGGAAGTGCAGGAAGGAGGACAGAAGGAAAAGAAATCAAGAATAGATGTGAGGCCAGGTATTGGGTACTAACGGCAGAGAGGAGCCTCATCCTGTCAATACACTCAGTATTGTTCCAACCCAGAGCAGCAAGCTTTGATGTCCCATAGCTGTCAGCCACTGGTGAAGGGAAGGGAGATGCAAAATCCCAGACACTTACAGCTCGCTGTGCATAAAGGGAGAATCGCTCCAGCACCCCAAGGGTATCATTCTGAAAAAGTGCCCCAGATGCTAGCCATCAAAGGTGGAAACATATTAAAGCCAAGATGGGAGTCCTAAAAATGGTTAAAAATGAGCCGATAACACAGTACTAACATTCTCTCCTACCGAAGGTGAGGATGAATCAGTCACTCCTCTTCTGGAAGTAACATAAACTTCCTCTGATTGTAAGACTTAGTACATTCTGGTCATGCACATTGGCTCATGCCCATGGTCCCAGTACTTTGGGAGGCCAAGGTAGAAGGATTACTTGAGTCCAGGAGTTCAAGACACACTTGGGCAACATGACAAGATGCTGTCTCTACAAAAAATTTAAAAATTAGCTGGGCATGGTGGTTTGCGCCTGTGGTCCCAGCTACTCGGGAGGCTGAAGTGGGAGGATCACTTGAGACCAGAAATTCAAGACCAGCCTGGGCAACATAGCAACACTCCATCTCTGCAAACATTTTTAAAAAATAGCTAGGCATGGTAGTGTCTTCTTCTAGTCTCAGTTATTCAGAAGACTGAGGCACAGGGGTCACTTGAACCCAGGAATCTGAGGTTGCAGTGAGCTGTGATTACACCACTGCACTCCACCCTGGGCAACAGAGCAAGACCTTGTCTTAAAAAAAAAAATACATAGAAATATATTTAAAGGAAAAGCAAATTTCAGAAATTCAGAGACTTGGTAAAGAAGGGAGCAAAGATCATGTGTAATCCCATCAGCACATGGTTCACATCTCAGTTTATCTACTTCTGGACTTTCCTCTCGACAGGCATATTTATTATTTTCAGTGTCTAATTAGAGAGTTGGATAGTAATTGCATTTACTATCAGGGTCCACCAAGCCATTCACTGTGGCCGTCAGTTCCAGCCTCTGCACGCTGCTGTCTACCATGAATATTTTTTCTTCAAGCAGTTCATTTCACTTTTTTTCAGTTTATTTAAGTAAATAATAAGCACAAATATGAATTCTGCTGACACAGTATCTTCACAAGTATGATGATGATTTACCATTCTGGGTAAGTTCAGCCACGAGCCATTCCACTAGCTTATATATAATGCTTCCCCTGAAATAATCGGCATCTTCTCAAAATGGTGAAGACAGCTATGGAAGTGAATTGGAGACCTTTTTTTTTTTAGCTAACATATTTGTTTAGGCTCACAAGTATGTATTTATTGTTTTGGAAGAACCTCTAAGCCTGTCCTTTATTTTGGCGATTAATAGATATTAGATAGAATCAAGAATATGATCTAGTCTCGTGGGAGCCCTTCTCAGACATGCCTTGGGTTTCTGTTGGAAGAAGATATTTCCCTGGTCCCTGCCCCCTGACCTCTCACCTGGGTTCCCTGCCTTGGGCAGCTCAGCCTGTCTTGTCCCACACCACACTTGAGATCTGCTGTTAGCCATGAAAGACAGGGCAGTGGGTGGCTCTGTGGTTCTTGCAGTTCTGAGGGTAAGCCTGCCCACCTCTGGATCTCTATCCAGGGAACCCCAGGGCTGCTACATACCTAATCATGGCCTCCAGTATTCAATTCACCAGCGATAATACCAACATTTTGAACTCCTTCGTCATGAGTCCTCTGTCAACCTCAACTGATGCATAATTCATGTTGTGTAAGAGAGCTATTTATTCAGCCTCTTACAAATGTTTGCTTGTTTAGCCTTTTTAAAAAAGTCTAGTTATCTGCAATTACATAGTTTCACTGATTAAGGCATTAATTGAATACATTCCATGAGTAAGGCAATATACAGGCATGTATCGTTAGCCATGACTTGACAGTGTCTGAGCTTAGTTTAACTACTGAATGTTGCATTTCTTCTACGCATCTCTTTCTCTATCAGGGAGAAAATCTTTACCTGTTACTTGACAGCATTTTGGGAATGAGATCAGGTGCAGTTTTATTAGATTAAGGCCATTTAGCAAAACTAAGAAGTATCCAGAGCATGGATGATTAAATAATAAAAGCATAGCCACACAATGGAATGCCATGGGGTCCGCAAAAGGATGCACAAATATTTATTGGGATGGAAAAATGATCATGATCTGTCATTAAATGAAAAAATAGTATGGGTCAAGGATGTCACTTTATAAAATTAAAATAAAACATGATCAATATGAACTACTTTTGGTAAAAAATATTTTATAAAATATGTGTGTATATATATTCATGTTCTTATATATTTTATGTGTATATATACATTTTTATTTATAAGGATATATGTCCTCACAAAAGATATACACACACATATATGTATATACACACACATGCATATGCCTATATCTATATATTTCCTGCTGAATATATATACATAGTCTATTGGGTCTAGATTAACTGGAACAGGCAGCCAATTTAGGACACATAAATTCTGAGTGGTGACAATGATGTGTTAAAGGAGGAATAAATGAAGGTTGGTTTGAAGAATCACTTGCAATACATTAGTCAACAAAGTATATCCAATAGACAAGACACATCTTTATCTATATGTCTACATCTATATCTCTACCTCTATCTATCTATCTATCTGTCTATCTGTCTATCTATCTATCTATCTATCTATCTATCTATCTATCTATCTATCTATCATCTATCAATCATCTGTCTATCTCCATTTATCTGTTATATCTATCTATTTGTCTATCATATCTATCAATCATCTCCATCTCTCTATCATGCTATCATCTCCATTTATCTATGTATCTTTTTATCCATGTATCTATCATATCTGTCATCTCCATCTATCATATCTATCTATCATATCTATCTATCATCTGTCATCTCCATTTATCTATCATCATCATATCTATCTGTAGATCAAAAGACATATAGACTGATCTATCCATGCATCTATCCATTAATTTACACACATGCATATCCTGTATCATTTGTGTGTATCTATCATACCTTTTTAGCTATCTACCTTTCTAGCTGTCTATCTATCCACCCATCACCTATTCATCCATGTAGCTATCTATCATCTAGCTACTGATTTATATCCCTACCTAAATTTTCCCATGATTATTTCTTGATGGTTGAATCTAGATGAATGACCTAAACTTTTGCATTTTCTATAATAAATACATACTACGGTTCATGTAAAATGGATAAACCAGTTGAGGCTGGGCATGATGGCTCACACCTGTAATCCCAGCGCTTTGGGAGGATGAGGCGAGATGATCACTTGAAGCAAGAAGTTGGAGACTAGCCTGGGAAACATAGTAAAACCCTGTTTCTACAAAAAACACAAAAATTAGCCGCATATGGTGGTATGTGCCTGGAGTCCCAGCTACTCGAGAAGCTGAGGTGAGAGGATCGCTTGAACACAGGAGGTTGAGGCTGCAGTGAGGTAAAATCATTGCATTCCATCCTGGGTGACAGAGCAAGACCCTTTCTCAGTGATAATAATAACAATAATGATAATTCTAAACCATTGGAAACTCTGTTGTTAACATTGTTACTTTGAAATGAGACCTGCTCCCTCTTGAGCTGTGCTCTTCACTTTTCCATCTGGAGATGGCTTCAATCCATGGATCCATAGTGCCCGACAGTCCCTTCCCGGGCTCCCAGACTACACCCTATGCCCTGGCCTGGTTGTGTCAGCTGAGAAAGAAAGGTATGTCCCAACAGAAAAATGTTCACTGTGGTCTCTCCTGGGAGATACACAGATGTTCCCTCACTTACGACGGGGTTACATCCCGATAAGCCCATAATAAATACAGTAAGTTGGAAATGTAATTAATACATGTCGCCTATCAAATATCATACCTTTGCCCAGCCTACCTTAAACATGTTCAGAACAGGTACATTAGCCTACGCTTGGGTTAAATCATCTAACACAAAGCCTATTTTATAATAAAGTGTTGACTATCTCATGAAATTCATTTTGTTATACTGAAAGTGAAAACAAAATTGTAACTCAAACCTTCATAAGACAGGGACTATCTGTAAATAAATGTAAAGTTTTTGAAATGACATCTTGTTTCTAGACACTGTGCTTCAAATGGAAAAAAACAAAGTTAATCAATTAGTAATCCTTTCCATCAAGTTGTGAATCTCCATGGACTCGCCATTGTGCAAATTGTGGGGGATGAAGATGAAAAGACAGGATTCCTGGCTCAGAGGAGGAGGAGCCAGGAATTGTTTTCTGAGCCCCAACATTCAGCCTTTTGGTGTTTCTTTTTGTTTGTTTGTTTGTTTGTTTGTTTGTTTGTTTTTAGAGACAGAGTCTGACTTCGTCTCCCAAGCTGGAGTGTCGTGGCACGATCTTGGCTCACAAAAACTTCCACTTCCTGGGTTCAAGCAATTCTCCTGCTTCAGCCTCCCGAGTGACTGGGGCCACAGGGCGTGCCATCATGCCCAGGTAATTTTTGTGTATTTAATAGAGACGGGGGTCACACCATGTTGGCGAGGCTGGTCTGGAATTCCTGGCCTCAAATGATCCACCCACCTCAGCCTCCTAAAGTGCTGGGATTACAGGTATGAGCCACTGCGCCTGCCCCTTTTGGTGTTTTTTATGCAGAATTGCAAGGACCCAGGGAAGACTTAGTAGCGTGGGGCTTTTGCCTTTCTTGAGTCTTGGAGTCCTGATCCTGTGAAGGCTGCTTCCACGGTATATGGCTCCTCAGAATCTCCAAAAAGCTCTCATGCTTTATATATTCCAAAGCACTGTTTCCAAAATTCCCACTAAAATTTGACTCATAGGCCAGGTGCGGTGGTTCATGCCTGCAATCCCAGCATTTTGGGAGACCGAGGCAGGCAGATCACTTGAGGTCCAGAATTGGAGACCATTCTGGCCAACATGGTAAAAACTCATCTCTACTACAAATACAAAAATTAGCCAGGCATGGTGGCATGTGCCTGTAATTCCAGCTGCTCCAGAGGCTGAGGCTAGAGAATCGCTTGAACTTGGCAGGCAGAGGTTGCAGTGAGCTGACATTACGCCACTGCATTACAGCCTGGGCAACAGAGTGAGATTCTGTCAGACACACACACACAAAATAAATAAATAGATAAATATTAAAATAAAATAAAATTTGGTTCCTTGAGGGCATTGCATCCTTTGGTTCCCTAGCCCTGCACCAACAGGTGGCATGCAGTTATTTTGTGGATGTGGAGAGCAGTTTAGAGATAAGTCAACTCCAGCCAGAGAGCCCAGGTGTGCTGACTCCAGGAAAGAAATATTGAATGCTGCACACGTTGTAGATTGACAGTCTGAGGATGCGACAATAGGTGATCAGATGTAAAAGCAGAATATTGGCTGTGCCTGAGGCACCCAGGCCCCATGAGCTGGACACAGTGGAGAAGCAGTGCTTCCCGGTTTTGACAGCACAGCAGGGAAGGCCCCATAAGCTGCGGCGAATTGGACACAATGAAGGCTTTGTGCAGCCCCATATGGACCAGCATTTACTGCGGAGACAAAGCGTAAGTGTCTTCCTTAGTTAATGTTGCGCTCAGAGGACACCACCCAGAAATGAAGGCCTCAGAAGAAGCAAAAGTTTCTTTCTCACCTTCTCCTGCCCTCCTGTCTCTCAGTCCCATTCTCCCTCCAGGCCTCATAAAACTAGAATTTCTCCTCCCCAAGGTGATTCACAGAAACCAGAGCCCCTTTTCCCCCAAATCCAGACATAAAACCCAAAATAGGACTCTAGCTTACCCTCCACCACCTTTCAGCGTCAAAACTGGCCATGAAGAAATCTTCTGACCTACGTGGTTTGACTGTGGATCCTAAGACTCACATTCCGGAGAGGGTCCCGCCGCACACCCAGAAGGAAGGAGAGGCAAGAAGAATCTACACAGACAGGCCTGGCTGGGTTTCCACACTCAGTCCATTTGCTTTAGATTAGGCCCTTTTCCTCCAATGCTATTTCTACACGGATTTTGTTCATACTTGCTTGAACCTAAGCATAACTATGGACCGTTTCCCTCGTATCTTTGGGTCTTCAGTCTCAAG
>NW_016826636.1:110967-119391 GCF_001698545.2 Rhinopithecus bieti
AAGGCTCCCGTGTCACATAAAAATATTATGAAATAAATGTTTGTGCCTTTTCTCCTATTAATCTGCCGCTTGTCAGTGATTTTCAGTGAACCTTCAGAGGGCGAAGGGAAGGTTTTCCCTTGGCCCCGACATTCTCCAAGCGATATTTCCTCGCAGTTGGGACATTTCCAAAAGAAGGGAATTTACTTATCTGATCAGTGCAACTTCAAACATTTTTTTTTTCTCTTTCTCCATGGGACCCAGTCTTCAATTGATGAGCTGTGTACTTTGAAGAGATTTACAACAATGAGGTTTTCGGCGTGTCACAACCTCCAGCTATGGAGGAAAACTGGGATGTATACAGTGTTTCTTATCGGCTTCGGAGGAAATTGAATAATCAAAAATAATTATAAATGAAACAAACACACAGAAAAACCCCAGACCTTTGGCACACAGTTATGTGCTCCTACTGTTTGGTCGAGTGAGCAGAAGGTGATTTTATTCTGCGAAATCCAGCGTCAGCAGCTCCTGCACTATTTGGAACGGCACGTCTGACATCCACCACAATGAACAGATGGTGTTAATAGTTCATTTTGTTGTACTTAATAATAATGACACTGCCAAAGTGTTGCTCCTTGAACATTTGACGCCAACCATTTCTGCTGGGTCTAGACTGATGGGAACAGGTGGCTGACTTAGGGGATGTGAGTCCTGAGAGGTCACAGCAATGAAGTCCATGAAGAGTGAGTGAGGCTTGCTTTCAAGACTCACCTCTATTTAACTCTGGGAATGGTGGAGTGGAAGGGTGACAAGGTCTTCCACTTAGCTACAGTTTTATAGTTTACACTGCATTTCCAAGCAGTGGTTTAATGCGTGGGTCAAAGTCAACTGCCCTGTTTCGAGGTGTTACCTGCTTCCAGCTGCAGCTGAGTCTGTGTTGAATTGGTCAGATGATATGAACAATTATATCATTAATGTGGACTGAAGATTGAGAATGATTAGAAAATTTTGTGCTTAGTATGTGCTAGGCTCCCAAATTCAGCTTTCGTTTGTTTGTTTTGGTTTGTTTGTTTTTGTTGCTGTTGTTTTTGGACAGGGTCTTGCTCTATCGCCCAGGTTGGAGTACAGTGGCACTATCTCGGCTCACTGCAGCCTCCACCTCCCAGGTTCAAGTGATTGTCCTGCTTCACCCTCACGAGTAGCTGAGATTATAGGTGCCCACCACCATGCCCGGCTAATTTTTGTGTTTTTAGTAGAGATGAGGTTTCACTATGCTGGCCAGGCTGGTCTTGAACTCCGGACCTCAAGTGATCCACTTGCCTTGGCCTCCCAAAGTGCTGGGATCAC
Organism: Rhinopithecus bieti; assembly: GCF_001698545.2. NCBI lineage: Eukaryota > Metazoa > Chordata > Mammalia > Primates > Cercopithecidae > Rhinopithecus > Rhinopithecus bieti. Next base: position 112,294 of record NW_016826636.1, read on the forward strand.
AGGTGTGAGCCACCATACCTGGCTGAAATTTAGCTTTTAAAATGTCCAGTTTCTCTGGTTGTGCCTTAGGTTTGAGAAAATAAGGAAACTACAAATGCAATGTATCTAAGTCCCTGATTTAAAAGTGAATTGTCCAACAGATGACGGAAATACGTCACCCTATAGCCTGAGCATAAAATTACATCATTTTAAGAACATCAGTCAGAAATACTCAATTTCACTCGAGCAACTGCTGTTGAATGTCCAATGAAGGAGGGGCTGAGACTTCTCACCAATGTTACTTTGAATTCAGAGAACGTCAATGAGTCTCGTGCTAAACCGGTAATAAACCCTTCAGGTGATGGAAGCACCATTGTTGAGTGAGGGATTCCTTTTGTCTGGGAGATCAAGAAAGATTTTCCAAAGCAGATGGACTAAAAGCTGGACTTTAACGGATAAGTGAACTTGAGGATAGAAGGGGAGTGGAGTGGGAGGACATTTGGGACTGGAGGATGGGTATAAGGGCCTGAGAGTGTGTGATTTATCAAGAGAATCATTAATTAAACAGAAGTGTGATCAGAGCACAGGGCACAATAACACCAAGTGCTGGGAGGTAAGATTAAACAGCAAGTGAGAGACCAGACCCTGGAAGATCCTGTGTGCTATGCTAAATACCTTGGGTTTTATTTCACAGGCAATGCAATCTCAATGGGGATTTGAAGGGGGGGAGTGACATTTTCTAATCTAAATCTTCTAAGAGGATGATTCTAGCAGCTTTACCATAAAGCCTTGGAGTAAAGTGCTCTTTTTCAGATCTTCCAATTCCCTGAGCCATGCTCATCTGTCAGTGTTTTGAGAGAACAAACTCTACATGCACTGTCTTGCTTACAAGTGTTTTCAATATCTATGCTTGTGAACACAGGTGGCTTCATCGAGGCTAGCTCTTGCCTTGAGGTCTCTGCTGTATTTTAAACTGAGTAAATTAGTCACAACCACTAATTTCTGCACAGTTTAGAGGGTGTGGCAGGAAGACAGCATTAGGCTGGTCATACCTTTAGACATTTAAGGGACATTTCTTCCTGAAGAAATGAGGATTTCTGGGGCCAGAAATTGCCAGAGCCAGAGCTTGCTCCTTGATGCTATTCATCCTCAGAGGGTTGTCCTGGGACTTTGGTCATGGAGATCCTGGCAATAAATGGACCACAATGAAAACCACGGCACCCAAAGAAAGTGATACATTATTTATTTGTAAAAGTCATTTTCATTTGATGAAATGATAAAGAACCAGGAGAAGGAGTTACATTTTCTGTCATTGCTAAATAATCTAGTTGATGTGAGCAGTAGTAGCATATAGGCTAATGTCAAAATGCATCTAATTTTTTATGCGATACATTTTCCCAGAGCCCCCAAGGATTCCACAGATACAATCTCATTAATCTCCTCAGCATTTTTTTGGAGCTACCGGACAGCCATGGGTCATGGTTTATAGATTAAGGAAGCGAAAGGGAGACATCAAGTGTCCTACCTCGGGCTGCAGAGGCTTTTTCTACCCTGGCAGAGACAAGTCTTATTTTGGAAAATTCTCTCAACACAGCCCTTCTCACACTGCTTGGGAATCTTTGCTTCCCAAATGCTACCAGAGGCTGTTGGCATTTCAGAAGAATTCTTTCTATGAGGGTGACAAAAAGATGACTCCCCCATTCAGGAATGTGGAAACAGATAGACCATTCTTTCTTTAGGGCGTCTCTCCTTGGTTGGTCCTTGTTTTGAGTTACTAAAAGTATTTTAAGAATTCAACTTGTTTTTTTGAGGGGGGTAGGGTGAGAAGTGCATTTTCTGGGTAATCCAGCCAGGATTGCAGGAAATCCCACCCAAGTTTCCTGCTTTAAAGGAGCTTCGTCAAAAATTAACAGTGACATGGTGAAACAGGGCTCAACTGTGGAAAATAATATGGATTATGATGATGGGTGCTTCTCCACAGTTGCTACAAGGTTATAAAAGAAAGTACCAACTTCATAGGCTGCCATTAAATTGTGTTTCCAACCATGTTTCTTGTTACTCTGTTGCAATCCATCTTGTGCTCTAGAACAGGGATCACCAGGCCCCAGCCACTGACCAGTCTGTGGCCTGTTAGGAACTGGGCTGCACAGCGGGAGATGAGTGGCGGGCTAGTGAGGGAAGTTTCCTGTGCATTTACAGCTGCTCCCCATCACTCGCATTACCACCTGACCTCTGTCTCCTGTCAGATCAGCGATGGCATTAGAGTCTCATAGGAGTGTGAACCCTATTGTGAACTGCACATCCGAGGGATCTAGGTTGTGTGCTCCTTAGGAGAATCTAATGCCTGATGATCTGTCACTGTCTCCCATCACCCCCAGATGGGACCGTCTAGTTGCAGGAAAGCAAGCTCAGGGCTCCCACTGACTCTACATGATGATAAGTTGTATTTCATTTTATATTACAATGTAATAATAATATAAAGAAAGTGTACAATAAATACAATACACTTGAATCATCCTGAAATCATCCCCCTGTATCCCCACTGCAGTCCATGGAAAAATTGTCTTCCACAAAACCAGTCCCTGGTGGCATAAAGGTTGGGAACCGCTGCTGTAAAATGATGCACCCAGCCACAGGTCTGAGTGTGGTGCACTGCTTGGAATCCTCTAGTAGAATTTTTTACTAGTAAAGAACCCTCTAGTAAGATTTCTTCCTCTTTGTATGGGAGAAAAAAACTCCTCTACTTTCTTAGGTTGTGTGGATGAGCTTGCAACACAAACTGGCAAAAGACAAATTAACAGGAGAAAAGCATACACATTTTACCTGATGCTAAACTTTATGCTACATTAGTGGGTGGTGGTGGTGGGAGGTGCTTCACAAAGAAAAGATCTCTCCTCATTCCCCAGGAAGCACCTAGACTTGGAGGCTTTTATACCATTCAAAGAATGATACACTTGTAGACAAGTGACACAACAAAGGACAAGGGTTTTGGACTTTTAGGGGCTGTAAATGGTGGGAAGGTGAATATAAAGGCTATGCTGATGGTTGATGAGGGTTATCTGGTAAGGTGTGTTTGTTAGATTCTTTTGGTGCCATCTTGCCCCTGCTCGGGAAGAGGGGGAAGCAAGGCAAAATTTGTTTTGCTTTTAGGCGCTGGGAAAGGGCAGAGAGCCTCATTGTGTGTCTGCTTTTTCTCAAAATAATCCTGACACCACAGTGACGTATTTTGTATGGCATATTCTGATCTCCTGGACCTTCACAGCACCTCACTTTTCTTTTGTGTATTGAATTCCACCCATCCTTTAAAAAATTATCATATATGATGACTGATGTTTACTGTGGTAATCTTTTAGAAGTTGTGGTAAAATATGCATAACATAAACTTTATCATTTTAACCTATTTATTTACTTATTTTAAAGACTGGGTATCTCTCTATCACCCAGACTATAGTGCAGTGGCACAATCGTGGCTCACTGCAGCCTCGAACTCCTGGCCTCAACAGATCCTCCTGCCTCAACCTCCTGAGTTGTTGTGACTACAGGTGTGAGCCTGGCTCATTTTAACCTTTTTAAAGTGCATGGTTCAGTGGCCTTAAATACATTCCCCTTGAGCAATTGGTAGTCCCATTCACTTCCAGAACTTCCTTCTCTTCCCCAAAGTGAAACTCCATAACTATTCAGCAATAGCTCCTCATCACTCCTTTCTCACTTCCCCAGTCCTTGGTAACCATGAATCTACTTTTTGTTTCTATGAACTTGACTATTCTGGGTACCACATGCAAGTGAAATCATACAATATTTGTCCTTTTGTGTCCAGCTTGTTTCACTTGGCATGATGCTTATTTCACATGGCGTGATGTCCTCTAGGTTCATCCATGATGTAGCATGTGTCAGAATTTCATTTCCCTTTTAAGGCTGTATTACATTCCATTGTGTACATATACCACATTTTGTTTATTATTTAAGTAATCTTGAAGTCGTTTGTTTGTTTTGTTTTAAACGTTCTATGCTGATATTGTATTCCTCTGACAATTAAAATAATGGAATTGCAGAAGGCACTCATCCTGTTTTGCCAATATTTCATGTGTGAATATACAGTTAACCTTGAAATAGTAATTGGTGCCTTCTAACTGAATGTTTCTTAATTTCTTTCACAGGGGCACAATTCTATTTAAGTGAATTTAAGGAAATAACAGAACAAACCAAAGTCCTTTGTGATGGTTAATTTTAGGTGTCGACTGAATTAAGAGACACCTGTATGACTGGTTAAGCATTGTTTTTGGGTGTGTCTGTGAGGGTGTTTCCAGAGGAGATTGGCATAGGAGTTGGTGGACTGAGTGGGGGAAATTCTCCCTCAGTGTGCGTGGCTGCTGTCCAATTGGCTGGGGCCCTGAGTGGAAAACAGTGAGAAGACAGGTGAATTCTTCTCTCTTTCAGAGCTGGGACACCTTTCTGATTCTGACTTCGGACCTCAGAACTCCAGGTTCTCCAGCGTTTTGACTCCAGGATGTGTATTAATGCTCCACCGGTCTCTCAGGCCCTCAGCCTGGGACTGAGAATTACACCATTAGCTTGCTTTGCTCTGAGGCTTTCAGACTTGGACTGAGCCACACTGTAGGTTCCTATGGGTCTACAGGTTGGAAAAGACCTGTCATGAGACTTGTCAGCCTCCTTCATCATGTGAACCCATTCCCATAATAAATCCCCTTCTACATTTCTGCTTCTGTCTGTCTATCTGTCTATCTATCTATCTATCTATCTATCTATCTATCTATCTATCTACCTACCTACCTATCTCATGTATCTATCTTATCTATTTCATCTATGTATCTCATCTCTCTCTCATGTATCGAATCTATCTTATGTATTTCATCTATCATTTATCTGTCCCATCTACCTTATCAATCTACCTATCTCATCTCTCTTTATATATCTCTATCTCCTCTATCTCTCGTATCTATCTACCATCTATCTAACCACATAGGTACCTACCTATCTAATCTATCTATGTATCTATCTATCAATCTAATCTATCTATCTGTCTATCTAATCTATCTCATCTATCTATCTCATCTCTTTCTATTTCATCTATCATCTATTTATCTAATTTATCTAACCAATCTTATCAATCTACCTATCTCATCTATCTATCTATCCTATCTATCTCGTCTGTTTCATCTATGTACCTCATCTCTCATATAGCTATCTCTCTCTCATCTATTTCATCTATCTCATCTCTCTACCTCTATCTATCTCATCTCTCTAGTTAATGTATCTAATCTATTTATGTATCGATCTAATCTGTCTACTTGTCTCATCTATCTCATTTATCTATGTCTCTAATCTATTTCATCTGTGTGCCTTATCTCTCATATATCTATCTTTCTCTCATCTACTTTGTCTATCTCATCTGTCTATCTCTAGCCATCTCATCTGTTTAATGTATCGAATCTATCTATCTATCTATCTATCTATCTATCTATCTATCTATCTATCTATCATTCTCTCTCTCTCTCTCCATCTCCATCTATCCATCCTAGTGGTTCTACCTCTCTGGAAACCCCTGACTAATCCACCCTTCCCTTTATACTTTCATCATCCTATAACCCAACTGTCACACATGCTTCTAGTTTGGAAAATAGTCAAGGGCACACTTGCTAATATAGGCAGAGCATGGTTTAGATTAAACCTCTCTCTGCAGGTTCAAACTGCCTCCCACATGAAAGGTTCAGTGAGAGCCTCTGGGGCTCCCTATGTTGTATTTGTCAATAACTTTCCAATAGCTGAGCATACATTGCTTAATGAAGTAACCTTCAGAAAAATGAAGCAGAAAACTAAATTACTGAATGGGTAGTTAAGTAAGAAAGCAAGCAGATATAAGCCATGTAGTGATGTTTTAAGGGTGAATGCCCGTATTATCGAGAGAGGAAAACAATCTTGTCAACAAACAAGTCAAACTGAAACATCAGTGATAGCATTCCAAAATGTGGGAATGACCCTGGCCATATTTTTAAAAGCTCCTCAAGTAATTCTGATGTGCTCTAGGTTGAGAATCACTGGTTAGACAAGCAATGTGTTCTGAATTCTAATTGTAGAATAAATGAAAACAATTTGATTAGTCTTCATATCCACCAAGAAATAAACTAATGCTATTTAAAACAAAGGGGCCATGCACAGTGGCTCACGTCTATAATCCCGACTCTCTGTAAGGCCGAAGTGGGAGGATTGCTTGAGCCCAGGAGTATGAGACCAGCCTGGGCAACATGGTGGGACCCCATCTCCATGAAAAAATACAAAAGTTGGCCAGACATAGTGTTGTGCACCTGTGGTCCCAGCTACTCAGGGAACTGAGGCAGGAGGATCACTTGAGCCCCGAAGACTGAGGGTGTGGTAAGTCGTGATGGCCTGGGTGACAGAGTGAGACCCTGTCTCAAAAAATAAATTAATTAAAGAGAAATCTGTAAATCCAAACTAAAGAGAGAATATATTTGCAAATGTGACCAATTGCTAAATATTAATGGAAACTTTTTTTTCAGTGATTTATAGAGGATTGACTTTATAAAGCATTTGTTAAGGGAGGGGGAATGATGGGCATTAGAGTTTCCACTTCTTGATCTAAATCAATTAAGTATGGAATATATTTTATTTTAGTATGCTTACTGCAGAAATGTTCTCAAATTAGATTAGTCACAAAATTATATTTATTTACAAAATGGCAGGCCCCTTCTGACTAATGCATAATATCTACTCTATGGAATTTGGAACATCTGTAGAGTTGAATGAATCATGATCAGAGCTAAGCAGTCAATATATTTCTAATGAGCACTCATTTCTCTGTTGAAGGTTTTTGGTATGTGGGTGATTTTAGAGAACATCTCAGAGACTGGCAATGTAAAAAACAGATAAAAAGAACAAGAGACAATTATGTAACTGTTGTTCATTTCTAGTTATAATGTAAATGCACAGAAGCAACGATTCTCTAAAAAAGCAGGTGAATAAGAAGTTATTGGAATTCATTAATTTGGCATTATATTTATTTCGTTAATTATGTTCTGTTTGTGCAGAAGAAAAAGTAATTGCATTCTCTGAGTACTTTTTAAATGTTTTTTTTTTTTTTTT
>NW_016826636.1:122373-123422 GCF_001698545.2 Rhinopithecus bieti
AAACAAAAGGGGGAGGAGGGGTGGGGAGGGGATTTGGGCTTCTTGGGACAATAAATTGTGGGAAGGTGATTAGGAAATATATGGTAGTTAAGAATTGTTTAGTAAGGTTTATTACACCTTACTAAACCACTTATGGGAAAGGGGAACACCTTTACAAATAGAAATTTACATCAACTTTAAAAAGTGAGATTTATGCCATGATTTTAAGAGGGAGAGCAGAGAGTTCTTTCCGTATCTGTTGCTTATCAGGTAAATTTAGCTAAAAAATAATCCTTATGCCAAAATGGCACATTTGGGGTAGCACATTCTAATCCCCTTCACTATCTATGTATCTATCTAGGTATCTATGTATCTATCTATGTATCTATCTATCATCTATTATTACTTATCATTTATGTTAGTCATCTATATCTATCATATATTATCTGTGTATCATCTATTATGTATCACCTATATCTATCAATATCTATATCTACTTATCATCTGTTCCTATCAATCGTCTATCTCTATCATCTATCATCTATCTCTATCATCTATCGTCTTTCTCTCTATCATCTATCTCTATCATCTATCTATCAATCATGTCTCTCTATCTCTCTATCACCTATCTCTACCATTCATCTATCATCTATTATCTAACATCTCTGTCTATCAACCATGTATCTATCTCTCCATCCTATCAATCATCTATCTATCTATCTAATTCCAAAACTTCAGCTCTCCACAATATACTTTCATATCTATATATGTAAAAATATTTTCAGGCCGGGTGTGGTGGCTCACACCTGTAATCCCACCACTTTGAGAAGCCAAGGTGAGTGGATCACCAGGTCAGGAGATCAAGACCATCCTGGCTAACACAGTGAAACCCAGTCTCTACTAAAAATACAAAAAATTAGCCAGGAGTGGTGGCTGGCACCTGTAATCCCAGCTACTCGGAGGCTGAGGCAGGAGAATGGCGTGAACCTGGGAGGCAGAGCTTTCAGTGAGCAGAGATCGCGCCACTGCAATCCAGCCTGGGCAAAAGAGCAAGACTCCATCTCAAAAAA
>NW_016826636.1:128038-130506 GCF_001698545.2 Rhinopithecus bieti
GCACGGACAAGGTTCTTCATTTAACCAGCAGAGGAAAAGACAATCATTTCCATTCCTGGTCTCTACTGGCTTTTCCTTTTATTTTAAATGTTAACGGTGTCATTCACATTTATCTCCTTTTGCATCTCCTCAAAGCAGTTTCCTGTTCTTTTACAGACAAACATGGCAGGCGGGAGTGTAGTTAACAATGCCAGGATTTCTGGAAAAAATTCCTAGGTCTTTTGATCTGTCAACTCAGTGAACAGATTGAGCTCCCACAATGCGGTCAAAGTCAGGACTCTAAAGGGGCAAAAGGTACTCAAAAAGAAAAGAAAAAAAAAGAAAAGTTTCATACAAATTAAAATGTTCTTTTTATATATAAACTATACTGGAAAATACATTAAATGTGAATTCAGCGCTTCAGTTTTCCTCCGGATAATCATCTTAGCGTTAAAGTGTTCATAGACAGGATTTTCTCTTTTTGTTTCTAACCCAAATAACAGTCATTTCGGGTTAAAAGGCTTTTCTGCAGGTTTTGGTGCTTTCGCTGCACACAATAGCTGCAAAACTGCTGACTACGCCTTAGAGGGGCGACATCATTGTGCATTTATTGAGCATGCAAGGAGCACAGAGTACATTCTAGGGGCTGGGATCAATACTGGAGGGGCAACAACGAACATCCCATGGCCACAACTTTGTGTAACTCTGAATCTTGTGGGAAAACCGCTGAAAGGGTTCCAGAGAAATAGTGCACATGCGCACACAAACACACACGCACACACATACACACGTACACTGTGCGACCACAGAACGGAAAAATATAGCTCTTGAAAATTAATTAAATAACTGAACATAGAGTAACATCCAGGGATCATGGTTCTCGTAATCAGTACGAGTTGTGATAAGAATGTCTTACATGTGTGAAATATATATATATAGATGTGTACACACACATATGTATATATATAATATAAAATATCGATTTAGATACAAATACATTTTTATATGATATATATTTATATATTGTATGCATATTGTAGATTAAAATTGAATACCTGATCTGTGTGATCTGGTATTAAATTGTCTTTCCTACATATGAGCTGTGTAATTTTAGGCAATTTATTTAACCTTTGTAATTCTCCTTTTGTGCCTAGAAAATGGAGGTAGCAAATATACTAGGGTCTTCATGTGCTACCCTAAATTCACACGTTGAAAACAATTGTGAACAATTGTGGTTTACATCAAAATTAAGCCCCCTCTCCCCAACCATGACACGAACTTCCTCCTCTGGGCCAGAGCACTCCAAAATTTAACCTGAAAGACTGGTCCCTGTTAAATGACCGGAAGTGGGGGTCGAACATCCCTCATTATGCCTTTCTCCCTTTTGGAATTCAGGAAAAGCCGACCAGCATTTAACATCCAAGAGACCTTAAGTCTGATAAGAAACATATACAGTCTATTCTCTCTGAAGCCTGCTACCTGGAGGCTTCATCTGCAGAATGAAACTTTGTTCTCCACAATCTCTTATCCTAACCCAGACATTCCTTCCTTTCTATTGATAATAAAACTTTTAAATCTACCTATAACCTGGAAGGTGCCCCCCTTCCCCCCCCCCCACAACTTTGAGTTGTCCCACCTTTCTGGACCAAACGAATGTATATCTTAAATGTATTTGATTGATGTCTCATGTCCCCTGAAATGTAAAACCAAGATGTGCCCCGACAATTTTGGGCACATGTTCTCATGTCCTCCTGAAGGCTGTGTCACAGGCCACATCATTCATATTTGGCTCAGAATAAATCTCTTCAAATATTTTACAGAGTTTGACTCTCTTCATCAACAGTTTAAATTTGTATGTCATAAAAATAGATCTAAAATGTACTCTTTGTTTTATGTATATATACATATAAATATAAATATACAGTCATGCAGCATATAATATTTCAGTCAACAATAGACTGTATAGATGATCATGGCCCCATAAGGTTATAATATCATGTTTTAACTATACCTTTTCTGGGTTTAGATATGTTTATATACATAAATATCATTGTGTTACAATTGCCTACAATATTCAGTACAGTAATATGCTGTGGAGGTTTGCAGTCTAGGAGCAGTAGGCTGTACCATACAGTCTAGGTGTGTAGTAACTACACCTTCTGGGTTTGTGTAAGGACATTGTGATGGGCACAATGATGAAATCTAATGACCCATTTCTCAGAACGTAGTCCCATTGTTAAGCAACGCATGACTATATATACATATATAGTTACTGTATACATATATATTTACTTACACAATATATATTTATACCATATATAGTAACTGTATATATGTACTCATTTTTATGTATACTTACATTTATATATATTTCTTTGTACTACAAAGAGCATGCTTTAGATACACTTTTATAACATTGTATGGATTAAAAAATAAGTTTTAATATATATCACAAGTTTTAATATATATTTTACATATTAATATATAAA
>NW_016826636.1:131414-138290 GCF_001698545.2 Rhinopithecus bieti
AAGTAGCAAATGTACGAGGGTCTTCATGTGTTCCTCCAAATTCACATGTTGAAATATAATTGGTCACGTGATAGTATTAAGGGGTGGAGCCTTAGGTCATGAGGGTGGAGCATCACTGATTGGACCATGACCCTTATAAAATGGCTTGAGGGAGTGAGTTTGTTCTGTCTTGCTATGAGAGGACATAGCAAGAAGGCTATCAGTAGACACCACATGCAGGTGCCTCGACCTTGGACTGCACAGCTTCCAGAACTGTATGAAATAAGTTTCTGTTCTTTATACATTACCCAACCTAAGGTATTTTGTTATAGTGGCAGGAACAGACTAAGACACTATGCCTACACAGCTGGCCAATGTGTAAATGAATACAATTATATACAACTGACCCATGAACAATCCAAGTGTTAGGGGTGCTGACCTTGTGCACAGTTGAAAATCCACATATAACTTCTGACTTCCCCCAAAAACTTAACTACTTGCAGCCTCCTGTTGCCCAGAAGTCTCACTGATAACATATCCATATGTGTTAACCGACTGTTTATCATATGTATGTTTATAACTAAACTGTTGGTTAATACATACATATGTGTTAACTGTTTATGTTATACACACATGTATGTGTTAGCCAACTGTTCATCATATGTACGTGTTATGCATATGTGTTAACAAATGTTTGTGTTTTATGCATTCATGACATGAATATATTTTATGCATTAATGACAGGTCTTTTTCCTATTTTTTTCAATATTTCTAGGCCATGCAATTTATCTGTGAGTTTTTTAAAATTGTCACAAATCTCCAAAAAAAAATTCCAACATATTTATTGAAAAAAATCTGTGTATAAGTGGACCCATGTAGCTCAAACCTACATTGTTCTAGGGTCATCTGTATACATCTATATGATATATGACTCCATGCCTGGCACAAATGATGTGTTATTTAATAAGTTCTCTGATGTACAGTAAAGTGTTCCTTCTCTATTAGTGTACTTTAGGAATGGTGAAGGAAAACCACAGAGGTCAGATAAATAAAGGACGAGAATGACTGATATGGTTTGGCTCTGTGTCCCCACCCAAATCTCATGTTGAATTGTAATCCCTAGCATTGGGGGAGGGACCTGCTGGGAGGTGATTGGATCATGAGGCTGGATTTCCCCCTTGCTGTTCTCATAATAGTGAGTTCTCACAAGGTCTGGTTGTTTAAAATTGTGTCACACTGACTCCCTTCGCTCTCTCCCCTCCTGTGCCATGGTGAGATGTGCTTGCTTTTCCTTTGCCTCTGCCATTACTGTAAGTTTCCTGAGGCCTACCAGCTATGCTTCCTGCTCAGCCTGCAGAACTGTGAGTCAATCAAACCTCTTTTCTTCAAAATTACCCTGTCTCAGGTAAGTTCTTTTTAGCAGTATAAGAATGAAGTAATACAATGACCAACTAGGAAAAGACCACGGCTCTTCATATGGGGCATCAGCGCTTCCTGAGTGGAGCAAGGATTACCAGGCAGGAAAGCAGCTTTTATATTGCTTGTTCTCTGTATTTTTCAAGAAAAGTCCAAAAACTTCAGATTTTATGTAAATATCCAAATTTTCAAATGTTGACAACTGATTTGATTAAAGAAGAAAGTATGTGTAGCACAAGCACATTTGAAAATAATATGAAAAGAACAGAAATATCAGCACTTTATTGAAGAAGAACTGGCCCATAAGCTACTGATTTTTGACCTGTTTTCTTCATCAACCATGTAGATGAATGGTTCTCACGTGGGGACCAAACCTGAACTGTTGCAGTAAAGAAGGCCGCCAAAACCCACCAAAACCAAGATGGTGACAAAAGTGATCTCTCGTCTTCCTCACTGCTCATTATATGCTAATTATAATGCATTAGTATGCTAAAATACACTACCACAGGTGCCACGACAGTTCACAGATGCCATGGAAACATCAGGAAGTTACCCTATATGGTCTAAATAGGGGAGGAACCCTCAGTTCCAGGCATTGCCCACCCCTTTCCTGGAAAACTCATGAATAATCCAAACCTTGTTTAGCATACAATCAAGAAATAACTATAAGTATACTCAGTCCAGCAGCTCAAGCCACTGCTCTGCCTATGCATTATCCATTCTTTATTCCTTTACTTTCTTAAAAACTTGTTTTCACTTTACTCTATGGACTTACCTCAAATTCTTTCTTATGTGAGGTCCAAGAGCCCTCTCTTGGGGTCTGGATCCGGACCCCTTTCTGGTAGCAGAACCACCACTTGCTTTTTCATGCCTCTGAACTAAGAATAATTTTCACAGTTTTAAATGATTGGGGAAAGTTACAAAGAAGAAGAATAATTCATAACACATGGAAATTATACGAAATTCAAATTTCATGTCCATGAATAAAGGTTTGTTGGAATACAATCACTCATTCACTTTGTATTAGCTGTGACTGCTCTAGTGCTACAAGAGCACAGTTGAATAATTGTGATAGAGACTATATGAACTGCAAAATGAGAAATACTTACTGTCTGGCTTTTACAGAAAAGCTTGTGGACTCCCATTCTCACTGTTTCTGATGCATGTTCAAGTTTGAGAACCATTGTTTTAAATCATGCCTTCTCTCCTATCATTGCAATATAATGTCATGACTGTGTTGAAAAGGAAAAGGGAAGAAGAAAATTTGTTTTCAGTCTTCCTTGGTGTATTTGTCTGTTCTCACACTGCTGTGAAGAACTTCCAAGGCTGGGTAATTTATAAAGGGAAGAGGTTTCACTGACTCACAGTTCCCCAAGTTGGGAGGCCTCAGGAAACTTATAATCATGTCGGAAAGGGAAGCAAACATGTCCTCTTCACTTGGTGGCAGGAAGTAGTGCGGAGTGAAGTGGAGAAAAGCCCCTTATAAAACCATCAGATCTCATGAGAGCTCACTCACTATCACAGGAAGAACATGGGGAAACTGCCCCATGATCTAATCACCTCTCGCAAGGTCCCTCCCCAACAGGTGGTGATTACAATTCAGATTGCAATTCAAGATGAAGTTTGCGTGGGAACACAGAGCCAGGTCATATCACTGGGTACCTAATTGTGAATCCATTAGAGGCAGACAAGTTAAAAGAGCTTCAGCTTTGCCTAAGATAGACTGAGTTCAGATTCTTTAGCCCTTTCTTGGAAGTTTAGATACATTAAATTATTTTCCATTCAGATTTCCCTTCTGTAAAGACACAATAAATGATCCATACCATGCAGGATTATTTTAAAGGTTATCTGAATAAAACAGATTTTACATAAAGTCCATAACACATTTCCTGGCATAGAGTAGGTGTTTTAGAAACAGGGTCATCATTTCAGTTTTAAAAGATTATTTTCATTATTTGGAGACTCTAGGAGAGTGTGAGATACCAGGAACGGACCTACTGGAACTGAGTCTAGACTTGAAAAAATATTCATGGCAGCATTATATATCTAGAGAAGTACTCAGACATGGAGGGAAATGCTGTATTTCCTTTTCAACTTCTAACATCACAAAAACTCTTTTAACAGGACTCAAGGAAAAGAACTTGTAGGAATACAGGTCTTAACTGATCATTTTCCAGGTGTCTCCTACCATACAAGGCACCTGTTTCAAGTAAGCATTTAATTATTCTTTACTGAGTAAACACCGTGTCTATTTTAATTATTTTGTGTTGTATGGTGCATTGTTTTATTAGTCTACTCTTCCATTGTCATATTCCACATCCTTCTCATTTGATTAAAGAAGAAAGTATGTGTAGCACAAGCACATTTGAAAATAATATGAAAAGAACAGAAATATCAGCACTTTATTGAAGAAGAACTGGCCCATAAGCTACTGATTTTGACCTGTTTTCTTCATCAACCATGTAGATGAATGGTTCTCACGTGGGGACCAAACCTGAACTGTTGCAGTAAAGAAGGCCGCCAAAACCCACCAAAACCAAGATGGTGACAAAAGTGATCTCTCGTCTTCCTCACTGCTCATTATATGCTAATACCACCAGGAATTATTATCTTTTCCATCTCTCAGGACTAAACATGGCCTCTGAAAGAGACTACTTGATTGGTTGAAGATGAAAATGTCAGATATCTTTCATTTATTTAATCTGCAAAACTCATTTAAAACTTGGGGCCGGGCGTGGTGGCTCAAGACTGTAATCCCAGCACTTTGGGAGGCCGAGACGGGCAGATCACGAGGTCAGGAGATCGAGACCATCCTGGCTAACACGGTGAAACCCCGTCTCTACTAAAAAATACAAAAAAACCTAGCTGGGCGAGGTGGCAGGCGCCTGTAGTCCCAGCTACTCAGGAGGCTGAGGCAGGAGAATGGCGTAAACCCGGGAGGCGGAGCTTGCAGTGAGCTGAGATCCGGCCACTGCACTCCAGCCCGGGCCACAGAGCGAGACTCCGTCTCAAAAACAAAAAAACAAAAAAACCAAAAACTTGGTATTCACCACTCCTCCCTCATGGCCATGGTTATGTGGCTCCAACAAGATAGCCTTGTACAGTTTTTCACAAGAACACTGTAGGGCATTCTGCAGACATCCAGCGATCTTCCTGGCCACAGCTGGAAGTTAACTCCTTAGAAATGGACTTTTGCCTCATTCCTGTTAATCTTTTCTAAAGTGTGAACACTTTTCTTCATGTCTGTCAATGCCTCCCTTCCTTGTTCTTTGCCCGAATGTATTTCCGTCTTTCTTTATTTCCAATGATAGGTCTTAAAAATAGCCATTGGGTTAAAAAATCCTGAAGTAAAAAATAGAATGGCATGACTAGAGTTTCCAGACAGGGGACTTTGTAAATCAGAGAGCTCACTCCATCACCAACTTGAGCAAGACGTAATAGATTTCAAGTATTTCTGTTTTCTCCTGTAGGTGAAATTGGGAAATTCCAACTTATTGCCTGGAAAATTGCCTCGGCATGCCAGCTCCCTTGAAAGCAATTTTGAACTGGGTGGATGCACAAAAGCCCCCTGTCTTCTGAAATTTAAGTCTGCAAGATTATTTTACAACAACATGTATTGATAAGAAAGGAGTTTCTCCAGAGTGGGATACAGCAAATAAGATGGTGGTTGTATATTCCCTCACATTACTGTTTTCTGTTTATTTAAAGCCCACTCTTTACTGGAATTAATCTCTATCACCCCTGCTATTCCTCCTCTGCCAATATCCATTTTTAAAAATTCACTGGTGGAGTTGAGAGTGAAATGCATTTTAGGGTTAATTTAAAAAATAGATAAAAGTCTCCAGGTGCAAATGCAAGCCCTAAATGGGAAATTCTTGGCAATCATATATAATTCATATATAATCTAGCACCTGTAAACATAACACTAATGAACCTCACTCAACTTTCACATAAAGGGTAGATTTGAATATAGATGAAGAAAGAAAAAACATCTCTTATTTCATCTCTACATTCATTGTAACAGTCACCACAAATCAATCGTTTAGCCTTGCTACAGATTTTATTATTTTCCAGAGCAAAAGCTGATCAATTTTTAATCTGGTCAAAAAACCAAAGGGTTTATTTTTTAACAGAACAATAAAAATATTTTTTGAAAGACTTTATGTATTAGTGAATGTAGCCCTGAAAAGTATGTGTAACCTTGAATTAATAATTTATGCTTTCTTTGCCAATGCTTATTCATTTCGTTCATATAAAAATATAATAGTTTACTCAGATTTTCTTCATTAAGGAATCATATTTTATTTAAATGAAGCATTTATGAAAATAATTGGGCTAAGAAAATGTAATGTAATAGAGGTCCAAACTGAATATTATCAGGAAGTTTACATAAAATCATGATTCATTTTTCATTAGAATCATATAAACTAGTGAAGACATACAGTTTAAAATAAATCCAATTAATTACTCCTATATTATCCCTATACCCCACTTTATAATGCCATTCTTATTTTATATATGGCAATCTATGCTCGTGTGAAAAGTTGTGTGAGATTTTTGTTCCTCTGTGGAAGCAAAGTTATGAGCTATAGTCAGATGAGTTCTGAAGGCAATGAATTCTCACCTGTCAGTATTTAACAATGAACAGTGCTTATTGAATTGTTATCTTCATTATTCTAATAGTTCTTACTCATATTATTTGAAGTGCTATAGAATTAATGATTTAATCTCTTTTACCCAGTAGTATGTTGCAAAATTTGGCAATTTGCCCATTATTGAAGTAGGCTGAAATTATCTTTTATTTTCTCCAACTTGCCTTTTGGTCTGCTTTTCTTCCCTTAATAGGTACACAGTAAATTTTTGTTATTCCTAACATCATATAAATGAGATGAATTTTATAGCTTAATCGTACTAAGTTATAAGTGACTGATACTGGTTCTGTTTAAAAAGTATTAGTGTATTTTATTAGAGGGAAAGCCTTAAGAGAAAGGAATTAATTAAGCCAGGTGGCAGTGGCTCACACCTGTAATCCCAGTATTTTGGGAGGCTGAAGTGGGAGGATCACTTGAGTCCAGGATTTTGAGAGCAGCCTGGACAACACAGCAAGAACTTGCCTCCACAAAAAGAATTAAAAAATTAGCTGGATGTGGTGGCACACTCCTGTAGTCCTAGTTACTTACTCTAGAGATGGGGGAATCGCTTAAGCCCAGAACATCAAGGCTGCAGTGACTTTACCCAGTCTCAGGTATTTCTTTACAGCAATGCAAGAATGGTCTAATACAACACGTGAAAATGGTACTGAAACTCATCAAGTATTGGAGAAATTCGCATTAAAATCACAAGGAGGGAGACATCTACACCACCACCAAAATGACTAAAATGAGAAAGATTGACATCATCTAGTGTTAGCAAAGATACAGAAAAATCGGACTTCACGTACATTGTTGGAGGGATGGGAGTTACCAGAAAGGGAGCACAGCC
>NW_016826636.1:141067-142508 GCF_001698545.2 Rhinopithecus bieti
AAAAAAAAAAAAGACAAAAGACAGGAAATCAACTACTTTCACTTTTCTATAACCTGAATTCTATCTTTGCATTTCTGTTGACTTATTCAAACCTCCAAAGTGACATGTATAATGCCATTTTCAATAAGAAGGTCAATAATGAGCTTTATAACTTTCACCACTGTGGGGAAATATTTTAGACAATTTTGTAAAACATATTGAGAGACCACCTCAGAAAGGCTGTTTTGTTAGAAATAGGCAGCAAGGATTTAGGAGGCAGAGGTTTTGTTAAAGCACCATTACAAGGGATGTTAAAAGATATCGTTGCCACTGGAGACAATGGCAGTTCACTGGATGCTCTATGACAAGATTTTCTAACAGCTTTGGATAATGATTTACGAGTTAAGATATTGTTAAATCAAAGTGCCAAGAATCACTTGATAAGGAAAAAAAATTGGTCAACACTTTAAACCAGCAGAACTCAGTCATCTGTAGGAAATGACAGCTCTCTTCTGACTTAGGCTAGGAATGAAGGTATGGAACTTAGGCTAGGAACAAGGCTACTGTGCATCTTTTGAAAAGTTACATGTCCTTTGAGGCGTCATTTCTTTATCTGGAAAGCAGAAGCTATAACATTTACAGGCATGGGAAGTAATTGCTATATATTAACCAAAATAACCCCTATAGATTACCTCTGTCTAGCTGTTAGGGGAGATGGAGGTTTCTCTTACGCCCATCACAATCCTGTCCACTCTACCATTGCTTCCTACATGTAGTGTCTATTTTAATTTTAATTTTAATTTTTTTTGGGGGGGTCTTGCTATGTCACCCAGACTAGAGTGCAGTGGTGCAATGACAGCTCATTGCATCTTTAACCTCCTGGGCTCAAGCAATCCTCCCGCTTCAGCTTAAGAAGTAGCTGGAACAGCAGGTATGCACCACTACTTCTAGCTAACTTCTCCTTTTTTTTTTTTTTTTTGTAGAGACAGAGTCTCACTATGTTGCCCAGGATGTAAATATAATGTTTATGTTGTTTCTTCTAGCTCTGGCTTTGATCATTCATAGTTTGCCTTGTTGCTAATCATTACCTAAACTCCCTGGTTCCTAGCACCCCTGGAGAAGATATTCTCCTTCCACATAAGCAACAGAAACATGTGGACTATGAGAGGTCAGTGCCAACCTGATAGTTTGTACTCCTCACTGTCAAGGTCAAACTGGTGCATGCAAATAATTATGATCGTGCATAGCAAGGCTATCTTTGCAAGCAGTTTACTTACCTGTCAGTCGCTAATCATTAACAGTATTTGTTGAATTGTTGCTATATGCATGATTAAATTTGTTCTTACTAATAATTTGAGGTTGTTGCTTATGTTACAGTTAACTACAGGGAACTATAACAATAGGAGAATGTTTTCAAACTTCAGTGTTCCTATTTTTTTTCTTTAATTCAAAAAGCAAACAA
>NW_016826637.1:0-2254 GCF_001698545.2 Rhinopithecus bieti
ACCTTAAAATAATAAGAGCCATATATGACAAACCCACAGTCAATAGTATACTGAATGGGCAAAATTTGGAAGCATTCCTTCTGAAAACTGACACAGACAAGGACGCCCTATCTCTCCACTCCTATTCAACATAGTATTGGAAGATCTGGCCAGGGCAATCAAGCAAGAGAAAGAGAGAAAGGGTATTCGAATAGGAAGAGAGGAAGTCAACTTATCTTTGATTTCAGATGACATAATCCAGTATCTAGAAAACCCCATCATCTTAGCCCCAAAGTAACTTAAGCTGATACACAAATTCAGCAAAGTCTCAGGATACAAAATTAGTGTGCAAAAATTGCCAGCTTTTCTATATACCAACAAGAGGCAAACAGAGAGCCAAATTATGAATCAACTACCATTCACAATTATTACAGAGAGAAAAAAATACCTTGGAATACAGCTAACAAGGGAAGTGAAGGAACTCTTCAAGGAGAACTGCAAACTACTGCTCAAATCAATCAGAAGACACAAACTAATGGAAAAATATTCCATGATCATGGGTAGGAAGAATTAATATTGTCAAAATGGCCATAATGCCTAAGGTAATTCATAGATTTAATGCTATTTAAATTAACTATTAAACTACCATTGACATTCTTCACAGAATTAGAAGAAACTATTTTAAAATTCATGTGGAATTTAAAAAGAGCCTGCACAGCTAAGACAATCCTAAGCAAAAAGAACAATGCTGGAGGCATCACATTACCTGACTTCAAACTAGAGTACAAGGCTATAATAACCAAAACAACATGATATTGGTACAAAAACATACACATTGACCAATGAAACAGAATAGAGAACTCAGAAATAAGACCACACACCTACAATCATCTGATCTTCAACAAACCTGACAAAAGCAAGCAGTGGGGTAAGCATTCCCTATTTAATGGTGCCAGGAGAACTGGCTAGCCATGTACAGAAAATTAAAACTTGACCTGTTCCTTATCCCTTATACAAAAATTAGCTCGATATGAATTAAAGACTTAAATATGAAACCTAAAACTACAAAAATCCTAGAAGAAAATCTAGATAATACCATTCAGGACATTGGCAATGGCAAAGATTTTATGATGAAAATGCCAAAAGCAATAGCAGCAAAAGCAAAAATTGATAAATGGGATCTCATTGAACGAAAGAGCTTGTGCAGATCAAAATAAACTATCATCAGAGTGAACAGACCACCTACAGAATGGGATAATTTTTTTTCAATCTATCCATCTGACAAAGGTCTAATATCCGGACTCTACAAGAAACTTAAAGAAATTTACAAGAAAAAACAACCCCATTAAAAAGTGGACCAAGAGCATGAACAGTCACTTCTTAAAGAATACATTCATAAGGCCAACAAACATGAAAAAAAACTCAACATAACTGATCATCAGAGAAAAGCAAATCAAAACCACAATGAGATACAATGTTATGCCAGTCAGAATGGCAATTATTAAAAAGTCAAGAAACAGCAGATGCTGATGAGATTGCAGAGAAAAAGGATCACTTTTACACTGTTGGTGGGAGTGTAAATCAGTTCAACCATTGTGGAAGACAGTGTGGTGATTCCTCAAAGACTTAGAGGCAGAAATACCATTTGACCTAGCAATCCCATTACTGGGTATATAACCGAAGGATATAAATTAGTCTGTTATAAAGATGTATGCATGTGCATGTTCATTCCAGCAGTATTCACAATAGCCAAGACATGGAATCAATCCAAATGACTATCAAAGATAGAGTGGATAAAGAAATGTGATACATATACACCATGGAATATTATGCAGGCATAAAAAGGAACAAGATCATGCCCTTTGCAGAGACATGTATAGAGCTGGAAGTCATTATCCTCAGCAAACTAATGCAGGAACAGAAAGTAAAACACCGCATGCTTTCATTTATAAGTTGGAGCTCAACAATAAGAATATATGGACAAATGGCAGGGAACAGCACACACTGGAGCCTGTTCACTGGGGCTGGGGAAAGAAGAGCATCAGGAAGAATAGCTAATGGATGCTGAGCTTAATGCCTGAGTAATGGGTTGATTTGTACAGCAAACCACCATTACTTATGTAACAAATCTGCACATCCTGCATATGTACCCTGGAACTTTAAACAGTTGAAGAAAAAACAAACAAACAAACTAAAAACCAAAAAACAAAAAAAGAAATACAAAAGGCCATCAACACTTCTTATAAATAACGTTTTTTCAGTTAGCTTTAAACAT
>NW_016826638.1:0-1637 GCF_001698545.2 Rhinopithecus bieti
GGGAGGCTCAGGAAAGAGAATTGCTTGAACCTGGGAAGCAGAGGTTGCGGTGAGCCGAGATCGTGCCATTGCACTCCAGCCTGGGCAACAAGAGACTAACTCCGTCTCAAAAAAAAAAAAAAAAAAAAAAAAAAAAAAAAAAAGTAGTCTTTGACACAGGAATTATACTTCTAGGACTTCATCCTATATATTTACTTCACAAGTACAAAATCCTAATAATAAAGACAGTCTTTGCACCATTGTTTCAATAATATAAAATAGGGAAATAACCCAATGGCTTGTAATGGGGGATCAATAAATTATAGTAATATTAACATGGGATAATCTAAAAATATTAGAATAAATTTATATGCTCTTACATAAAAAGGTAACAGCTAAATACAATGACTATTTTGCCAATAACTAAGTACTTTTCATATACAAACTTAGTGAAAGCTCACATCAACTCTATGAGACAGATATTTGTATTGTTCACCATGCTAAGCATGAGGAAACTGAGACACATTAAGATGTGAAATAACTTTCCCAAGATATCACACATACTAAATGTGGGAATTGGGGTTCAATCCCAGACAGCATAGCTGAAGATACTGTGCTTCTAACCTCATTCATCATTCTTACAACATACCTTAAGATGAAAATTCATGTTGCCTAATAGTGTGTGTGAGTGTGAACATGCTTGTATAATATTTTTTGTTTAAAGAAGTTATGGCTGGTTTCTATGGCTTACACCTATAATCTCAGCACTTTGGGAGGCTAAGGAGGGAGGATTGCTTGGGCCCAGGAGTTAAAGACCAGCCTAGGCAACATAGCAAGACTGTCTCTACTAAAAAAGCAAAAAAAACAGTATTTATTTACTCATATATGTATTTAAATATGCATCTAAAATTTCTAGATGAATACAAATATATTTATCAGTAGTTCTGGTGTATGAGCCTTGACAAAAAAAAAAAAAAATTCTTTCAGGTATTGCATTGAATAATGGTACAAAATCAAAAGATACTGATTGTGTAGTAATTAGGTAAAAAAATACAATAATTGGGATAAGCATCAATTAATTTTAGAGAAAGGTAGCTACAAATGTTTTATTAAGTTATAAAAGAGACACGCAAAATCATTAAAAACAAGCCCTTGGCAAGAAGTCTTTCAAGAAAGTAAGTTCTAAAACAAACATACCAGAGTCAAATCCAAACTTACTCTTATGCTATGTTCTATATATACTGGTAGCTTTACATGTAGCTATAATTAGAACAATATAAATTCATAATATAAACCCTGAAATATAAAAGTAGGCTGGGCAGAGTGGCTCATGCCTGTAATCCCAGCACTTTGGGAGACCGGGGCAGGTGGATCACCTGAGGTCAGGGGTTTGAGACCAGCCTGGCCAACATGGTGAAACCCTGTCTCTACAAAAACTACAAAAATTAGCTGGGTGTGGTGGCGGATGCCTATAATCCCAGATACTCAGGAGGCTAAGGCAGGAGAATCACTTGAACTCAGGAGGTGGAGCTTACAGTGAGCCGAGATTGTGACATTACACTCCAGCCTGGGCAACAGAGTAAGACTCTATTTCAAAATAATATTATTATCATATTATATACTAATAAATATAATAATATATAATAATATATTATTAT
>NW_016826639.1:0-214 GCF_001698545.2 Rhinopithecus bieti
TGGTGATGGTGGTGGTGGTGACGGTGGTGGTGGTGGTGGTGGTGGTATGATGGTGGTGGTGATGGTTGTGATGATGGTGGTGGTGATGGTGGTGGTGGTGATGATGGTGATGATGGTGATGGTGGTGGTGGTGATGGTGATGTGGTGGTGATGGTGGTGGTGACAATGGTGGTGGTTGTGGTGATGGTGATGGTGGTGGTGGTGATGGTGGTGG
>NW_016826640.1:0-3251 GCF_001698545.2 Rhinopithecus bieti
AGACAGAGTCTCACTCGGTCGTCCAGACTGGAGTTCAGTGGCACAATCTCGGCTCACTACAACCTCCGCCTCCCGAGTTCCAGCAATTCTCCTGCCTCAGCTGGGATTACAGGCACACACCACCACATCTGTCTAATTTTTGTATTTTTCAGTAGAGACGGGGTTTCACCATATTGGCCAGGCTGGTCTTGAACTCCTGACCTGGGGATCTGCCTGCCTCAGCCTCTCAAATTGCTGGGATTACAGGTGTGCGTCACTGAGCCTGTCCTTGACTTTTAATAATAGCAATTCTGATTGATGTGAGATGGTATCTCATTGTGATTTTTATTTGCGTTTCTCTAATGATCAGTGATGTTGGGCTTTTTTTTTTTCGTATAATTGTTGGTTGCATGCATGTCTTCTTTTGTGCCTACTGTTCATGGGCAAAGGAAATGAAAAATGGGCATTCTTATCTTGTTCCTGGTCTTAAGGGGAAAACGTTTTAGCTTTTTATTGTTTAGTATGATGTTTGCTGTGGTCTTGTCACACAAGGCCTTTATCGAGTTTAGGTACACTCCCTCTGCATCTAAATTTTTTGGTGTTTTATTGTGACAGAATGTTGACTTTTTTCAAATGCTTTTTCTGCAACTCTTGAGAGGATTATTTGATTTGTATTCTTCATTCTGTTAATGTGGTATATCACACTCATCAATTTTTGTGTGTAGAACCACAGTTTCATCTCAGGGACAAATTCCACTTGATCATGATGTATGATTCTTTCCGTATGCTGTTGAATTCAGTTTGCCAGCATTTTGTTGAAAACTTTTGTATCTACTCATCAGAGATATTGGTCTGTAAATTTCGTTTTTTGTAACAACCTTATTTGGATTTGGCATGGTAGACTTGTAAAGTGAGCTTGTAAGTGTTCCCTTTTTATGTTTTGGAAGTGTTTTAAAATAGGCATTTGTTTTTTCTTAAAAGTTTTGTAGGATTTACCTGTGAAACCATGTCCTAAAATTTTCTTTTGTGGCACGATTTTGTACATCTTTAAGCTCCTTCCTTGTTACTGGTCTGTTTAAATTTTCTGCTTCTTTATGATTCAGTGTTGGTAGGTGTAAGTTTCTAGGAATTTATCCATTTTGTGGAGGCAATTTAATATATTGGTGTAGTATTGTTAATAGTAGCATATTACTAACATTTGTAATTCTGTAGTATCAATCGCAATGCCTTTTCTTTCATTTTAAATATTATTTATTTAAGGTCTTTCTCTTTTCTGTTGGTCTAGCTAAGAGTTTGCTGATTTTATCAATTTAAAATATCAACTTGGTTTTGTTGATCTTTTTTATTGTCTTTATTTTATTTCTGCTTTATTCATCACTATTTCCTTCCTTCTGCTATTTTGAGGACTAGCTTGTTTTTCTTTTGCTAGTTCATTGAGGTCTAAAGTTAAGTTGTTCATTTGAGGTCTCTTTTTTCTTATTATAGGCATTTATTCCTATTAACATTTTTCTCTTAGAACTGCCTTTGCTGCATTCCTTTAGCATTGGCAGGTTTTAGTTTCATTTCTCTTTTCTCAACATATTTTAAAATTTCCCTTCTGATTTCTCTTTGACCTATTGGTTGTTAAGAAATGTGTTGTTTGATTTCCTCACATTCGTGATTTTTCCAAAATTCCTTCTGTTGTTGATTTCTAGTTTATAGTATTGTGTTTGTAAAAGATGCATTATATAGTTTCAATTTTTATAAATTTCAGAGGAATGTGTACTCTGTTGCTATTTCAAGAAATGTTCTTTACATGAATGCTAGGCCCATTTTATCTAAAGTGTAGTTCAAGTTCACCATTTACTTATTGACTTTTCTGTCTGGATGATCTATTCATTTTCAGAAGTAGAATATTGAAGTCCCCTACTATATTGTGTTTTTGCCGTTTTCTTCAGTTCTATTAATATTTGGTTTATATATTTAGGTGTTTCAATGTTACATGAATATACATTTATAACTGTTATACCCTTTTCATGAATTGACTTCTTTATCATTATATTCTGATGTTCCTTGTCTCTTATGACAGAATTCAACTGAAACTTTGTTCTCCCTAATATAGTTATAGTCACTCATGCACTATTTTGGCTAAAAATTTCTTAGACTACCATTTTAATTATTTAACTTTCAGGCCTGTGTGTTTCATTAAGGCTACAGTGACTCTGTTCTAAGTAATATAACTTGGTCCATATTTTTTAATTTAAAAAATTGTGGGTACATAGATTTATGGGGTACATGAGATACTTTAATACAGGCATACTATGGGTAATAACCACATCAGAGTAAATGGAGTATCAGTCACCTCAAATATTTATCCTTTTTGTGTTATAAACAATCCGATTATACACTTTCAGTTATTTTAAAATGTACAATAAATTTTTTTTACTCTAGTCATTCTGCTACGCTATCACACATAAGACCATATTTATTGTAACTATATTATTGTACCCATTAAACATTATTAGTTTCATTACTTCCCCCTTTCACCCCACTATCCTTCTCAGGCTCTGATAACCATCATTTTGTTCTGTATCTTTGTGAGTTCAACAGTTTTAATTTTTAGCTACCACAAATATGTGAGAACATGTAAAGTTTATCTTTCTGTGCCTAACTCACCAAGATAATTTGACTTCTCCCTTCCAATTTGGATGCTCTTTATTTCTTTCTCTTGTCTGATTGCTCTAGCTAGGTCTTCCAGTACTATGTTGAATAATAGTAGTGTAAGTGGGAATTGTTGTCTTCAGATCTTAGAGGATAGGCTTTTGGTTTTTCCTTATTCAGTACAATACTAGCTGTGGGTTTTTTTGTATATGGCTTTTACTGTGTTGAGATATGTTTTATCTATATCCATTGTTTTGAGGGTTTCTATCATGAAGAGATGTTGAATTTTATCAAATGCTTTTTCAGCATCCATTTAAATGGTCACATGGCTTTGTCCTTCATTCTGTTGATACAGTGTACACATTGATTTGCATATGTTGAGATATTTTTGCGTCCCTGAGATAAATCCCCCTTGGTTGTGATGAATGATCGTTTTGTTATGTTGTTGAATTTGGATTGTTAGCATTTTGTTGAGGATTTTGCATCAGTATTCATCAGAGATATTGGCCCATAGTTTTCTTTTTCTTTTCTCTTTTCTTTTCTTTCTTTTCTTTCCTTTTCTTTCTTTCTTTCTTTCTTTCTTTCTTTCTTTCTTTCTTTCTTTCTTTCTTCCTTCCTTCCTTCCTTCCTTC
>NW_016826641.1:0-842 GCF_001698545.2 Rhinopithecus bieti
CATTTGCTAACACTGTTGTCGTGGATTCTGCAAAGTGATATTTGGGAGTTCGTTGAGGGCAATGGTGAAAAAAGAAATCTCTTCAGATAAAAACTGGAAAGAAGCCTTCTGGGAAAATGCACTTCGATGTATGAAAGCAACTCACAGAGATACACGTTTCTTTTCAGTGATCAGTTTCATAACACAGTTTTCTTGACACCTGCAATGGGATACTTCTTAGTGCAATGAAGCTTACGGTGACAAAGGAAATATCCTCAGATGGAAACTAGAAAGAAGCTTCCTTAGAAACTTCTTGGTGATGTGTGAATTCATCTCACAGAGTTACACTAATGTTTCGTGGAGCACTCCATTAACACTGTCTGTGTAACCTGAGAAGGGCTTCTTTGGATCGCATTGAGTCCTACCCTGATAATGGGAATATCATCAGTTCAAAACGTGAAAGAAACTTTCTGGGAAACTTCTTTGTGATCTGTGAATTCATCTCACAGAGTTACAACTTTGTCCTCAGGAAGCAGTGTGCTCACACTCTTTTCGTGGAATCTGCAAGGTGATATTTGGGAGCCCATTCTGGCCCATGGTGAAAAAGGAAATATCCTCAGAGAACAACTAGAGAGAAGTTTTCTGAGAGATTGCTTTCTGATGTGTGACTTCATCACACAGATTTCCACCGTTCCCTTCTTGGGACAGTTTGCTAACACTATTGTCGTGGATTCTGCAAAGTGATATTTGGAATCTCTTTGAAGGTTATAGTGAAAAAGGACATATCCTCAGATCAAAACTGGAAGGAAGCCTTGTGAGAATCTGCATTACCATGTGTGAATGCGCCTAACAGAATTACTCGT
>NW_016826642.1:0-807 GCF_001698545.2 Rhinopithecus bieti
CTGTTTACTAATACTGTTCTAGTGGAATCTACAGAGATATTTTTGATGCATTGAGGGCTATGGTGGAAAAGGAAATATAATCAGATAAAAACGAGAAAGAAGTTTTCTGAGAAACTTCTTTGGGATCTCTGAATTCGCCTCACAGAGTTCCACCTTTCTGTTCATGAAGCCGTTTGCTAACACTGTTATCGTGGAATCTTGAAAGTGATATTTGGGAGTGCATTGAGGGCTATGGTTGAAAAGAAAATATCCTCAGATAACAACAAGAAAGAAGCTTTCTGAGAATCCTCTTTGTGATCTGTGAATTCATCTCACAGGGTTCACCTTTCTGTTAATGAAGCTGTATGCTAACACTTTTCTCGTGGAATCTACAAAGTAATATTTGGGAGCACATTTAGGGCTATGGTGAAAAAGGAAATACCCACAGATAAACACGGAAAAGAAGTGTTCTGAGAAACTTCTTTGTGACATGTTAATGCAAGTCACAGAGTTACACTTTTCTTTCCATTTATCAGTTTGCTAACTCTGTTTTCTTGAAATCTGCAATGGAATATTTCTTAGCGCAATGAAGCTTATGGTGACAAAGGAAATATCCTCAGATAAAATGTAGAAAGAAGCTTTCTGAGAAACTGCTTTGTTATGTGTGAATTCAACTCACTGAGTTACACTTGTATTTTGTGGAGCCGTTTGCTTGCCCTGTTTTGTGGAATCTGAGAAGCGATATTTTGGATCGCTTTGAAGACTACACGGCCAAAGGAAATATCCTCAGATAAAACAAGAAGGAAGTTTTCTGAGAAACTTCTTTGT
>NW_016826643.1:0-1639 GCF_001698545.2 Rhinopithecus bieti
ACCGCGCCCGGCCTTCATGTTTTCTTAAAATGTATAAAACCAAGCTGTGCCCCAACCACCTTGGGCACATGTTGTCAGGACCTCCTAAGGCTGTGGCACAGGCATGCATCCTTAACCTTGGCAAAATAAACTTTCTAAATTGACTGGGACCTGTCTCAGATATTCAGGGTTCATTTGGTAACCATGAAGAGATTCTGAGCGGAGATGCCCCTGACCTTTGAAAAATCTCCTATGGGTGCTTGGTACCAACTTGAGCTAACCTTACGGCTCAAACCAATAGGACAGTTTGCTGAGGCCTGGAAGCACTCCCTCCAGAGAATCCCTGTTCTCCCAAAATTTGTAATGTTTATTTTACTGTACAATTTTTTTTTTTTTTTTTTTGAGTTTTGCTTGTTTCCAACAAGGAAGGCAGGTTTTCCTGCCTCCATTGATATAGAAGGCAGGGCTCCTTGCCACACTCCACCCTCAAACCTGGAACCTAAGCCCTAAGTGAAAACAGCTGACCCTGATACAGAAGGCTCCCAGCTACACTCCACACTCAAGCCTGGGACCTAGGCCTTATGTGAAAGCAACTGACGCCATTTTTCCAAATGATTGCCTTTTTGACCCACCCCGCCCCCTATCGTGTGCCCATACTGCCAGCCCAATTGGCAGAAGAAAGCCATAGCAACACTAGCAGCTGAGCCTCAGGGATACAAGCTGCTGAACATCCGGGATAAAAGTGACTGAGCGGTGAGCAGAGAAGTAACTGAGTGTCGGAGACTATGGATAATGATGGCTAACTTCAGACGGTGCAATTTTGGAGAGGAACCTGGCCAGAGATGGCTGGCTTTAGGGAAAAATCACCTTCTTCCTGCACCGTCTCCTAAAGCTAATGAGAAGCTCAAAAGAATGCAGCTATCGTCTCTCAAGTACCTGTGACCTGGAAGCCCCCTTCCCAGTTAGAGTTGTCCCATTTTACATATGTTGACTGATGCCACGTCTCCCTAAAATATATAAAACCAAGTCTCTTGAGGCTGCATCAAGGGCATGTGTCTTCAACATTGGAAAAATAAACTTTCTAAATTAACTGAGACCTGTCTCAAATTTTCAGGGTTTACAAATTTACTGTTGGCTAAATTTTCTGAGTTATTGGCAAAAATACCAATGTATTTAACTTTTGTTTTGTTTTGTTTTTTGTTTTTTGTTTTTTTTTTTTTTTTTGTTTTGAGACGGAGTCTCGCTCTGTCGCCCAGGCTGGAGTGCAGTGGCCGGATCTCAGCTCACTGCAACTTCCGCCTCCCGGGTCTACGCCATTCTGCCTCAGCCTCCGGAGTAGCTGGGACTACAGGCGCCCGCCACCTCGCCTGGCTAGTTTTTTTGTATTTTTAGTAGAGACGGGGTTTCACCGTGTTAGCCAGGATGGTCTCGATCTTCTGACCTCGTGATCCGCCCGTCTCGGCCTCCCAAAGTGCTGGGATTACAGGCTTGAGCCACCGCGCCCGGCCCAATGTATTTAACTTTGAGGCTCTTACTTAGGCTTATGTAAGCACCCGATGTTCACGGACTATTAAAAATGTGTTTAACAAGGAAATAACTAACTTTAAATGATAGTGTCTAGTATCTCAGTTTACAGAAGTAATCTAGATAAACTGATAAA
>NW_016826644.1:0-3820 GCF_001698545.2 Rhinopithecus bieti
GCTGACCCCGGGCGGGAGGAGCCGCCGCGCCGCGCTCAGAGCCGCCGCTCGGTCTCGCGGCTCAGACTCACACTGAAATTGCCCGCTTCACAGCCCGGCTTCCCCGGTTGCTAGGCAGATTTCGCCTCGCATACTTCCGGGTTGAGGCGCGTCTCTCCGAGTGAAGGCGCCACAAGCCAATGAGGTGCAGACAGGACTCTCAGGACCCGCACCCCATAGAAGGTGTGGCCAGCCTCATGACAGACAGCGCATGACGACCAATGAGTGCGCGGGCCGGCTGGTTCTCGGGATCGCGCCGCCGGCCGGGGTGGGTCCGAAAGGCGGGACGGAACGACTGACAGGCATTCTACCAATGGTAGATGGGAGCGGGCCGCAGAGCCACTGAAGGCCATGCAAGGGCGGGACTTAAACTTCGGGGCGGGAACCCCGCAAGGGGCGGGGCCTAGGGGGACGCGTCAATTCGTGGCCGGCTCGCTGGGACCCCGGAGGGCGGATCGCCTGGGCCACCCGGCGGACGGCAACTGGCTGGGCAGGGGGTTCCCCGCAGTGCTCTGCAGGGGCGCCCCACCCATAATGCACCGGAGGCAGCCTGGGCCTGGCGGGCGTGGGGCGGCTACGCAGGGCTGCGGGCGGCGCCTCTGAGGAGCCCGGGCGCGTCGTGGCCTGCCAATGTTTCTAAGGGGCTCCGGTGGCCCCGCGCTCTTTCTGCCTCCTCTTGTGGCTTCGACCCTCTCTATTCTGGAGAATCTTGGAGATTCTGAGAAGACTCTGCTTCGGGATTCTTTTCCCTGGCCCCCGTTCTGAGGAGGATCTTCGGGAATCTGCCCCGACCCCTCTTCTGAGAGAGTTTGGGGGTTCCTTGCCCTGCCCGCTTTTCTGAGGACAATTGCCGGGATCACGATTATGTTGCAGATTCGGGCCCCCAGCTCTGTTCCCTAAGAAAACATGGGAGTTCGGGATCCCTTAGGAGCATTTGGGGAATCCACGGTCCACCGCCTTTTCCGAGGAGTATTTGGGGCACATCCACTCCTTTTCTAAGTACTCTTGGGGGTCGCTCTCCCTGTTCCTCCTTTATCCGAGGAAAGTGGGGACTGGGCGCCCCCCTCCACCTTCGTTTCTGAAGATAACCTGGGGATTTTCTGCCTCCCCTGTCCTCTCACTCCACGAGGAATTTGAGACTTCAAGCACCCCGCCTCTCTCCAGAGAAGGATTGCAGCAGATGGGCGCCCCTCACCCCTTTACTAAGGAAATAAGGCCGGGCCCCGTGGCTCACGCCTGGAATCCCAGCACTTTGGAAGGTCAAGGCTGGAGGATCGATTGAGCCCAGGAGTTTTAGACCAGCCTGGGCAACGTGGCAAAACCCCGTCTCTACAAAAATTAAAATCAAAATTAAAAAATTAGCAGGGGTGGTGGCGCACACCTGTAGTCCCAGCTACTCCGGAGGCTGAGGTGGGAGGATTGCTTGAGCCGGGAGGTCGAGGCTGGGCGACAGAGCGAGACCCTGTCTCAAAAAAAAGAAAAAGGAAAGAAAGTTACCGGGCACGGTGGCTGACGCTTGTATCCCAGCACTTTGAGAAGCCAAGGTGGGTGGATCACCTGAGGTCAGGAGTTCGAGACCAGCCTGGCCAAGATGGTGAAACCCTGGCTCTACTAAAAATACAAAAATTAGCCGAGCGTGGTAGTGGGTGCCTATAGTCACAGCTATTCGGGAGGCTGAGGTAGGAGAATCCCTTGAACCTGGGAGACAGAGATTGCAGTGAGCCAAGATCCGCCACTGCACTCCAGCCTGGGTGACAGTAAGACTCCGTCTCAAAAAGAAAGAAAAAAAAAAGAAAAGAAATGCCAGGGAGTTGTGCTCCATGTGCTTTTCTAAGCAGAATCTGAGTGTGGAAAGAAAGGTTCCCCTTTTCCCAAAACTTCGACTTTCTGACGCCTCCGCCCTAGGACATTGCAGGGAGTCCAACCTTTTTAGAAAAGCAACCCAGGATGGGCGCGGTGGCTCACGCCTGTAATCCCAGCACTTTGGGAGGCTGAGTCAGGCGGATCATGAGGCCAAGAGATCGAGACCATCCTGGCTAACACAGTGAAACCCCATATCTACTAAAAATACAAAAAAAATAGCCGGGGGTGGTGGCAGGCGCCTGTAGTCCGAGCTCCTGGAAAGGCTGAGACAGGAGAATGGCTGAACTCAGGAGGCGGAGCTTGCAGTGAGCCGAGATGGCGCCACTGCACTCCAGCCTGGACGACAGAGCGAGACTCCCTTTCAAAAGCAAAAAGAAAGAAAAGCAACCCATTTTGCCCCCCTTTCCGTTTTTTTTTTTTTTTTTTTTTTTTTTTTTTTTTTTTTTTTTTTTGACACGGAGTCTCACTCTGTTGTGCAGTGGCACTATCTTGCAATCTCCACCTCCCAGATTCGAGCCATTCTCCTGCCTCAGCCTCCAGAGTAGCTGGGATTACAGGCATGCGCCACCACACCCAGCTAATTTTTGTATTTTTAGTAGAGACAGGGTTTCACCATGTTGGCCAGGCTGGTCTCGAACTCCTGACCTCAAGTGATCCACCCGCCTCAGCCTCTCAAAGTGCTGAGATTACAGGTGTGAGCCACCACACCTGGCCTCCCCTTCTTTTTGAGGAGAATTTTTCCATGCAGCTCTCCACTCTTTCCCAAGGAACACATTTGTGGCCCTTCCCAAATCTGGCCTGTTTGCCTCTTCAGCCCTGCAGTTTCCTTCTCTGCTAGGTAAGATCCTTCTAATAAGCATTCCTGCTTCACAATCACCCCCAGATAAAATCAGTCAACCCAAACTCTTTTTTTTTTTGAGACGGAGTCTCGCTCTGTCGCCCAGGCTGGAGTGCAGTGGCCAGATCTCAGCTCACTGCAAGCTCCGCCTCCCGGGTTTTCGCCATTCTCCTGCCTCTGCCTCCCGAGTAGCTGGGACTACAGGCGCCCGCCACCTTGCCTGGCTAGTTTTTTTTTTTGTATTTTAGTAGAGACGGGGTTTCACTGTGTTAGCCAGGATGGTCTCGATCTCCTGACCTCGTGATCCGCCCATCTCAGCCTCCCAAAGTGCTGGGATTACAGGCTTGAGCCACCGCGCCCGGCAACCCAAACTCTTGAAGAATCACCTCAGCCTGGGAGGTCAAGGCTGCAGTGAGCCATGATGGCACCACTGCACTCCAGCCTAGGTGACACAGAGACCCTGTCTTTAAAAAAACAAAAAGTCACCTCAAACTCTGAGAAGCAAGAGTGTTGTATTTTTTTTTTTCTTTTTGTTTGTTTGTTTTTTGAGACAAGATTTTGCCCAGGCTGCAGTATAGTGGCAAGATCATGATGGAACCTCCACTCCTTGGGCTTAGGTGATCCTCCTGACTCAGCCCCTGAGTAGCTGGTACCAAAAGTGCACACCACAAGACCAAAGTTTTGTTTTGTTTTGTTTTGTTTTGTTTTGTTTTTGTGAGATGGAGTCTTGCTCTGTCCTCCAGGCTGGAGTGCAGTGGGGTGATCTTGGCTTACTGCAACCTCCGCCTCCCAGGTTCAAGTGATTCTCCTGCTTCAGCCTCCTGAGTAGCTGGGATTACAGGCCCGCACCACCACGTGCGGGTAAATTTTGTATTTTCAGTAGAGATGGGGTTCCGCCATGTTGGCCAGGCTGGTCTCAAACTCCTGACCTCGTGATCTGCCCGCCTCAGCCTCCTAAAGTGCTGGAATTACAGGTGTGAGCCACCGCACCTGGCAACCTAAGTTTTTACAGTTTTAAAAAATTTTAAGGCCGGGCGCGGTGGCTCAAGCCTGTAATCCCAGCACTTTGGGAGGCCGAGA
>NW_016826644.1:7688-8541 GCF_001698545.2 Rhinopithecus bieti
TTTTTTTTTTTTTTTTTTTTGAGACGGAGTCTTGCTCTGTCTGTCGCCCAGGCTGGAGTGCAATGCACTGCAAGCTCCGCCTCCCCGGTTCAAGTGATTCTCCTGCCTCAGCCTCCCGAGTAGCTGGGACTACAGGCGCCCGCCACCTCACCCAGCAAATATTTTGTATTTTTTAGTAGAGATGGGGTTTTACCATGTTAGCCAGGATGGTCTCGATCTCCTGACCTCGTGATCCGCCCGCCTCGGTCTCCCAAAGTGCTGGGATTACAGGCGTGAGCCACCATCCCCTGCCTTTTTTGTTTTTTTGAGACGTAGTCTCCACTTTATTGCCCAGGCTGGAGTGCAATGGTGCGATCTCGGCTCACTGTTGCCTCTGCCTCCCAGGTTAAAGCGATTCTTGTGCCTCAGCCTCCCTAGTAGCTGGGATTACAGGCATGAGCCACCACACCCGGCTAATTTTTGTATTTTTAGTAGAGATGGGGTTTCACAATGTTGGCCAAGCTAGTCTTGAACTCGTGACCTTGTGATCTGCCTGCCTTGGCCTCCCAAAGTGCTGGAATTACAGACATAGGCCACCACGCCCATATTAACATATTAAGTTTTAGGTTCTTTTTTTTTGAGACGGAGTCTGGCTCTGTAGCCCGGGCTGGAGTGCAGTGGCCGGATCTCAGCTCACTGCAAGCTCCGCCTCCCAGGTTTACGCCATTCTCCTGCCTCAGCCTCCCGAGTAAATGGGACTACAGGCGCCCGCCACATCGCCCGGCTAGTTTTTTTGTATTTTTTTAGTAGAGACGGGGTTTCACCGTGTTAACCAGGGTGGTCTCGATCTCCTGACCTCGTGATCCACCCGTCT
>NW_016826645.1:0-809 GCF_001698545.2 Rhinopithecus bieti
CTGAGAAATTACTTCGTGTTGTGTTAATTCATCTGACAGAGTTACACGATTGTTTTCATGGATCAGTTTAGTAGCACTGTTATTGGGGAATCTAAAAAGGGATATTTTGAATTGCATTGAAGCCTGTGGTGACTAAGGACATATCCTCAGATAAAAACTAGAAAGAAGCTATCTGAGAAAGTTCTTTATGTTGTGTGAGTTCATCTAACAGAGTTACACCTTTATTTTCATGGAGGAGTTTGCTAACACACTTTTTGTGGAATCTGCAAAGGGATATTTGGTATCACATTGAGGTCTACAGTGAAAAAGGAAATATCCTCATAGGAAAACCAATAAGAAGCTTTCTGAGAAACTGCTTTGTGATGTGTGAATTCATCTCACAGAGTTACACAATTCTTTTCTTTGAGCAGTGTGATAACACTTTTTCGTGGAATCTGCCTTAGAATATTTGGGAGCGCATTGAAGCCTAATGTGACAAAGGAAATATCCTGATAGAAAATCCAAAAAGAAGCTTTCTGAGAAGATGCCTTGTGATGTGTGAATTCAATTCACAGAGTTACACTCTTCCTTTCAATGAGGAGTTTGTTAACACTGTTTTCCTGCAATATGCAATGAGATATTCCAGAGTGCATTGAAACTTGATGTGAAAAAAGAAATATAATCAGACAGAAACTAGAAAGATACTTTCTGAGAAACTGCTTTGTGATTTGTGAATTCATCTCACTGAGTTACACAATTGTTTTCATGTATCAGTTTGATAGCACTGTTTTGTGGGAAGCTGAGAAGGGATATTTTGGATATCATTGAAT
>NW_016826646.1:0-2251 GCF_001698545.2 Rhinopithecus bieti
CTAACACTGTTTTCATGGAATCTGCAGGGGGATGCTTGGGAGCGCATTGAGGTCTAAGTTGAAAAAAGAAATATCCTCAGAAAAAAACAGAAAGATGCTTTCTGAAAAACTGAATTGTGATGTGTGAATGCATCTCACAGAGTTACACTGTTCTTTTCATTGATCAGTTTGCTAACACTCTTTTCCTGGAATCTACAATGGGATATTTTTTAGTGCAATGAAGCTTATGGTGACAAAGGAAATATCCTTAGTTAAAAACTAGAAAGAAGCTTTCTGAGAAACTTCTTTGTGATGTGTGAATTCATCTCACAGAGTTACACCTTTCTCTTCATGAAGCCGTTTGCTAACACTGTATCCGTGCTATCTGCAAAGGGACATTTGTTAGTGCATTGAGGTCTATGGTGAAAAAGGAAATATCTTCAGTTAAAAACTAGACAGAAGCTTTCTGAGAACCTGCATAGTGATGTGTGAATGCGTCACACAGAGTTGCACTGTTCTTTTCATTGATCACTTTGCTAACACTGTTTTCTTGGAATCTGCATTGGGATATTTCTTGCACAATGATGCTTATGGTGTCAAAGGATATATCCTGAGATAAAAACTAGAAAGAAGCTTTCTGAGAAACTGTTTTGTGACGGGTTAATTCATCTCATAGAGGTACACCGTTCTTTTCATAATCAGTCTGCTAACACTGTTTCATGGAATGAGTTTTTGGATATTTGAGAGCGTGTTGAATCCTATGGGGACAAAGGAAATATCTTCAGATAAAAACCAAAAAGAAACCTTCTGAGAAACTGCTTTCTAATGTGTGAATACATCTCACAGAATCACAGCGTTCTTTTTATTGAGCAGTCTGCTAACACTGTTTTCTTGGAATCCACAAAGGGATAATTCATAGAGCATTGAAGCTTAAGATAACAAAGTAAATATCCTCAGAGACAAACTGGAAAGAAGATTTCTGAGAAACTGCTATTTGATGTGTGAATTCATCTCACAGAGTTACACTTCCTTTTCATGGAGCAGTTTGTTACCAGTGTTTTTGGGGAATCTGTGAAGGGATATTTTGGATTGCATTGAAGCCTACACTGACAAAGGAAATATCCTCAAATGAAAACTAGAAAGGAACTTTCTGAGAAACGTATTTGTGATGAGTGAATTCATCTCACAGAGTTACACCTTTCTCTTCATGAAGCGGTTTGCTAACACCGTTTTCGTGGAATGTGCAAAGTGATCTTTGGGAATGCATTGAAGCCTATAGTGAAAAAGGAAATATCCTCAGAGGAAAACTAGAAAGAAGCTTTCTGAGAAACTTCATTGTGATGTGTGAATACATCTCACAGAGTTACACCGTTCCTTTCATTGGTCAGGGTGCTCACACTGTTTTCTTGGAATCTGCAATGGGATATTTCTTAGCGCAATGAAGCTTAATCTGAAAAAGGAAATATCCTGAGGTAAAAACTAGAAAGAAGCTTTCTGAGAAGCTTCTTTGTGATGAGTTAATTCATCCCACAGAGTTACACCCTTATTTTCATTGAGCAGTTCACTAACACTGTTTCGTGGAATCTGTTTTAGTATATTTTTGAGCACAATGAAACTGAATGGGACAAAGGAATTGTCCTCAATAAAAACCAAAAAGAAGCTTTCTGAGAAACTGCTTTGGATGTCTGAATTAATCTCACAGAGTTACATGATTCTTGTCATGGATCACTTTACTAGTACTGTTTTTGTGGAAACTGTGAAGGGATATTTTGGATCGCATTGAAGCATGTGGTGACAAAGGAAATATCCTCAGATAAATAGTGAATAGAAGCTTTCTAACAAATTGCTTTGAATGTGTGAACTCATATCACGGAGTTACATGATTCTTTTCATGGATCACTTTGTTAGCACTGTTTTTGGGGAATCTGAGAAGTGATATTTTGGATCACATTGAAGCCTATGGTGACAAGAAAATATCCTCAGATAAAAACTGGAAAGAAACATTCTGAAAAACTGCTTTGTGATGGGTTAATTCATCTCACAGAGTTCCACCTTTCTTTTCATGGAGCAGTTTGTTAACACTCTTTTCGTGGAATCTTCATTAGGATATTTGGGAGCGCATTGAACCCTATGGTGAAAAAGGAATTATCCTCAAATAAAAGCAGAAAAGAAACTCTCTGAGAAACTGCTTTGGATTTGTGAATTCATCTCACCAAGTTACACATTTGTTTACATGGATCACTTTGTTAGCATTGTTTTTGGGGGAATCTGA
>NW_016826647.1:0-808 GCF_001698545.2 Rhinopithecus bieti
TTCTTGGAAAATTAACTGAATTTAGCTAAGTTTTTATTTCCTCATCTGTAATTCTGAAAAAACAATCATCTTAAACTCTCTATAAACCATTATGGAATAAATAAACTGATATATGTGAAAGCATTTTGAAAATGTCAAAGCACTGTACAAGTTAAAAGTATTATTATAGTAATGATAGATTCATAAGAATAAACGGACTGGTTATCTTTTCTAGAGTGAGGTCAAAAAATGATCTGAGTAAAAGAAGCTTTTGGTAAATCTTTCAAATTGCTATTATAGAATCCTAAAGAGAAAAGACATTTTTTTTAATGAAAGTAAGGAAGAGGACATTTCTAGAATTCAAAAAGTTCAGTACAAATAGATATACAGACATAGATATATGTATTTATATTATGTCTGTGGACCAGAGTATGAGATTGATCTGACTGGTAGAAAATAGGCAATGTAGACTGGACAGGGTGGCTCACACCTGTAATCCTAGCACTTTGAGAGTCCGAGGCAGGAGGATCACTTGAAGTCAAGAGTCAGAGATGAGCCTGGGCAACAAAGTGACACAATGTCTCTACAAAAATACAAATAAAAAACTTAGCTGGGCACAGTGGAGTGCACGTGTAGTTCTAGCTATGTAGGAGGCTGAGGCGGGAGGGTTGCATGAGCTCAGTAGTTAGAGGTTGCAGTGAGCTATGATGGTGCCACTGCACTGAAGCCTGAGTGACAGTGTGAGAAACCCTGTCGAAAGAAAGAAAGAAAGAAAGAAAGAAAGAGAGAGAGAGAGAGAGAGAGAGAGGGAGGGAGGGAGGGAGGGAGG
>NW_016826648.1:0-2252 GCF_001698545.2 Rhinopithecus bieti
CAATATCCCATTATAGGCAAACATTCAAAATACAATAAGCCTTTGAGAATTTGGAAGTTAGATTTTGTAAGTCCACTACATCCCTAGTGGCGTTATCTTACAGGAATATAGAGTAAATATGGATGGATTAAACAATATCCCCTTCTGGAAAAATAAAGATTAAAATAGAAAGCTCATATCCTCTATTAAATATTTACTACAAGTTCCTAAAAGCCCCCTAGGGAATCTGAGGTCCAGGATTCATAATGCTTATATTAAAAACATTGTGAACACCAGCATGTTTATAATTTAAATATATGAAAATATATTCTCTTAGAATGGCAAAATAAATTATAAATCTTGATCCAAAAAAATTTTAATTGAAAAGAGCTCTTATATTAAATTCAGGAAGCCAGTTAGAAGTAACATAAGCTTAAGTTTTGTTTTAATTCAGGCCATGTAAATATGCTTAGTAGCAGAAATTACATAAATTTGGGATTTAAAAAAATTTATTGTTAATAGTAGCTGCTGGGTGAATTACAGCATGTTAGAACCATGTTGATTTTCAACTAATTTTAATCAAAGATTATGCAGTATAATTACTTTACTTTTATTCTTATAAAAAGCAGTGCTTAAGTGGTGAAATTTAAGCGTTACATAAATGTATTTCCTTCTATTTGTATAATTGAGCTGCAGTGCTGTGCTTCTTGTTCCACTAAAATCTGATGTGTGTATATTTGCTCATTTATTTTTATTTTTATTTTTTGAGACGGAGTATTCCTCTGTTGCCCAGGCGGGAAGCCAGTGGTGAGATCATGGCTCAATACAGCGTCTTCCTTCTGGGCTCAAAACAATCATCCTGCCTCAGTTTCCTGAGTAGTTGGGACTACAGGTGCATGCCACCATACCTGGCTAACTTTTGTGTTTTTGTAGAGACGGGGTTTTGCTATGCTGCCCAGGCTGGTCTCAAACTTCCGGGCTCAAGAGATATGCCTGCATCAGCTTCCCAAAGTGCTGAGATTGTAGGCATGAGCCACTGCGTCTGCTTCACATAACTCTTTAAAACTTAGACTCAATAAGATTTAAGAATAAATGGTAAATAAATGTAATTTTAGAATAAATGGTAGATTTTAGAATAAATGGTAGAAGTTTTTTTGTTTGTTTTGTTTTTTGACAGTCTTGCTCTGTCACCCAGGCTGGAGTGCAGTGGCGTGATCTCAGCTCACTGCAACCTGCGCCTCTGGGTTCAAGCGATTCTCATACCTCAGCCTCTTGAGTAGCTTGGATTACAGGTGCGCGCCACTACGCCTGGCTAATTTTTGTATTTTTAGTAGGGATGGGGTTTCACCATGTTGGTCAGGCTGGTCTCGAACTCCTGACCTCGTGATCCGCCCACCTCAGCCTCCCAAAGTGCTAGGATTACAGGCGTGAGCCACCGTG
Organism: Rhinopithecus bieti; assembly: GCF_001698545.2. NCBI lineage: Eukaryota > Metazoa > Chordata > Mammalia > Primates > Cercopithecidae > Rhinopithecus > Rhinopithecus bieti. The sequence goes on from NW_016826648.1 coordinate 1,420, forward strand.
CCCGGCTAAATGGTAGAGTTATTAATATTAGAAGAATGGATTATAAATATTTCATGCAGTAAAGGCTACAGTTCTTTAGAATGAATACAGCTAAGTTATTCCATAGTTTTGCACCCACAGTATTTCAAATAAGAAAAATTTTATGAGTAGCCATCAGTCATCATGTATTCCAGAAATTTCTCTCATGTTAAATCTGCCTGATCAACTGAATAAAAACACTTCAAATAAAAGAAATCCATTTAGTAACCCCATCACTTTGGGAGGCTGAGGCAGTCAGGTCACCTGAGGTCAGGAGTATGAGACCAGCCTGGCCAACATGGTGAAACCCCGTCTCTACTAAAAATACAAAAATTAGCCGGGCATGGTGGTGGGCACCTATAATCCCAGCTACTCAGGAGGCTGAGGCAGGAGAATTGCTTGAATGCGGGAGGTGGAGGTTGCAGTGAGCCGAGATCACGCCACTGACACTCCAGCCTGGGCAACAGAGTGAGATTCCATCTCAAAAAAAAAAAAAGAAAGAAAAGAAAAAAAGAAATCCATTTAAATATAAGAATTTTTCCTCAAATACAGTTCAACAAAAATTTGTTGACTTTATTACACAAATGCACACATGAGTAATACATAGATCCTATCCTTAGGCTTTCCTGTCAAGCATAGGTCATAAGTAAGATACACAAATAATTACAGTGCACTGTGATAAGTAAAATTATAGATATGTATATAAGCTGTAGCAGTAGCAGAAGTAATTAACTCCACAACTGAAGGCCTCACATCAGAGGTGATGTGTATACACTGATTTTGAGGGATGACTGTGAATTTCACATGAAGATGAG
>NW_016826649.1:0-1673 GCF_001698545.2 Rhinopithecus bieti
CCTGTTCATAACCCCCTCCCCTTTTGAAATGTTTAATATAAACTTGCTGGTTTTGCAGCTCAGGTGGGCATCATGGTCCTACTGATATGTGATGTCACCCTGGAGGCCCAGCGGTAAAATTCGTCTCTTTCTTTCTTTTTTTTTTTTTTTTTTTTTTTTTTTTTTTTTTGAGACGGAGTCTCGCTCTGTCGCCCAGGCTGGAGTGCAGTGGCTGGATCTCAGCTCACTACAAGCTCCGCCTCCCGGGTTCACGCCATTCTCCTGCCTCAGCCTCCCGAGTAGCTGGGACTACAGGCGCCCGCCATCTTGCCTGGCTAATTTTTTGTATTTTTTAGTAGAGACGGGGTTTCACCGTGTTAGCCAGGATGGTCTCGATCTCCTGACCTAGCTGGTTGACACTTAGGGAAAATAGAAAGAACCTACGTTGAAATATTGGATCGGATTCCCCCAATAGATAATATTTTTATAACCTTAAGGTAAGGAATTATTTCTTAAACAAGATTGAAAGGCACAGATAAATTCAGCTACATTAAAATTAAGAACTTCTAGCCAGACATGGTGGCTCACGCCTGTAATCCCAGCACTTGTGAGGCAGAGATGGGCGGGTCACTTGAGGCCAGGAGTTTGAGATCAGCCTGACCAACATGGCAAAACCCCATCTCTACTAAAAAATACAAAAACTAGCTGAGCATGGTGGCGCACATCTGTAATCCCAGCTACTCAGGAGGCTGAGGCACAAGAATCATTTGAACCCAGGAGGTGGGGCTTGCAGTGAGCCAAGATCATGCCACTGCACTGCACCCTGGGCAACAGAGTGAGACTCTGTCTGAAAAAAAAAAAGAAAGAAAGAAAAAGAAAACTGGATGTCCACATGCGAAAGAACATAAAGATAAAGATAAGACCTTTATCTTGTACCATATACAAAAATGGACTCAAAATGGATTAAAGATCTAAGCATGAGGCCTAGACCTATAAAATTCCTAGAAGAAAACATAGGGGAAAAGTTTCATGATGTAGGATTTGGCAATGATTTAGTGGAGATCACTGGATAATGATAAAGATTAGATAATGATTTCTTCCTTTGGATATGACACCAAAAGCACAAGCAACAAAGGAAAAAAAAAAAGACAAATGGAACTACATCAAACTCAAAAACTTTTGTTCATCAAAGGACACAGTCCACAGAGTGAAAAGGTAACCTATGGAATGGGAGAAAATATTTCCAAATCCTATATCTGATAAGGGATCCAGAATATATCAACAACTACAACTCAACAACAACAATCAAATAACCCATTTTAAAAGTGGGTAAAGGCATGGAATACTGTGTGGCTATGAAAATGAATGAGATGGCCAGGTGCAGTGGCTCATGCCTGTAATCCCAGCACTTTGGGAAGCTGAGGCGGGCAGATCACAAGGTCAGGAGTTCAAGACCAGCCTGGCCAACCTGGTAAAACCCCATCTCTACTAAAATACAAAACTTAGCTAGGTGTGGTGGTGGGCACCTGTAATCCCAGCTACTCAGGAAGCTGAGGAAGGAGAATCACTTAAAGCCAGGAGGTGGAGGTTGCAGTGAGCCGAGATCATGCCACTGCACTCCAGCCTGGGTGACACAGCGAGACTCCATCTCAAAAAATAAAATAAAATAAAATAAATACAAAAATTAACCAGGG
>NW_016826650.1:0-1873 GCF_001698545.2 Rhinopithecus bieti
TCAACCACCTTAGTTACTTTGACATAGGAATTTACTTCTTTTCGTTGAATGGAAAACACTTTGAAAATAATAACAAACATTATCATAAACTAATATATGCGGGAGTACTTAGTTGAAACAAAAGGAGTTTTAGTAGACAGTATTATAGTATCTTCGAAAATCAAGGAGAAGTTTATGAAACTTAAAATGTTTCGAAACTGCAGTGCAATCTACTGTTTGTGAATGTCAATGTATTATCAGGAAACATGTCTGTACAATCACAGAGTTGTATTTCCTCACAAACCTCTTTACGAAGAGTGAAATATGTTTTTGTACCTCTTGGTTTCAGTTAGGGACGTATTTTGTGCAATATTTATGTGATTGTGCCTATGCATGATGAATGAATGAATTTCAGTCACACATTGCCTAAATCATAACTTGATGATGCTTGGAAAAGACTCAACAGTTAAAACCTCATGAGGTTCTAATGTCTGTGTTCCAAAACACATCACAGTATTAGGATATAGGGAGATATGTACGTGTGCTCCCTGGGGTGGGGATTTCTAGTTACTAGACCATCTCCATTTTCAGCATTTGGCATCGTCATGACACTTTTATAAATATGACATTAACAGGAGAGCAAAATACGATTTTACGATGGAATAACAGATTTGCCTGCATTCATTGAAAGAGCGCAAATATCGGGTCCTTGTGACTTCAACTAACTCTTCCAAATTGTATGAATGTAGCAATGTATTAGATAAGCCCAGTTCCAGAATAATAAAGAAAAAATGTTAGACCAAATAATGCGACTAATTAACAGTGGTGCAATTTCTAGCCCATGGGTTTAAAATGCACTTAAAGTCCTGTTCTTGCCTTTTATTTTCTGAACTTCCCGCTTTTGCATTCTTTGAGTTCAGTTTAAAGACAATTACTTTAAGTCCATTCTAAACCCTCAGGCTAGAAATTGGACCACTGTTAATTAGCCACATTATTTTGTGTAATTTTTTTTCTTTATCATTCTGAAACTGGGTTTACCTAATACATTGATAAATTATTTCGAAGGTACTTTTGTCGTTGAAATCACTTCACTTTTACCCTGATAAACATCAGTGACTGGGAATGACCTTCAGACAGTGTTTAGCATCTGTGACCAATCTGACAATACTGTGTTCATCAGGTGCCGATGGCTTAAATCACACGCTGGCGTATTTCAGCTGAATGTCCGTCTGGAAAATAAATTTACTGTATTAACTGAAATTCCACTCTTTGTGTAGCTATTTGTCATATATTTAAGAAAAAGCTAAAAAGAATGGCAATCGTATGACAATAACTTAAGTCTTTCTTCAAAGTGCACGCAGTCTTTTGCGATACCTCATTCAGCCAAGTATTTGTGCTCTTCCTCATTCAGTGTAAGGCAGCTTTCAATTTGCTTAGAAGGCAACACTGGAAGGTTAGAGTTCATCAGAAATATAGAATTTTAAAATGTGAGTTCAACTGAATAAATCTGAATTTCTGTAGGAAGAATCAAAACACCTATTTAAATATTGCAATATATAATAATCATTTTAAAGTATTTGATTAAACCTGATAGGTTTTCCAGAAATGAAAAAAAAATCAGCTCTAAAACCAAAGCTGATTTTTAGAAAATTTGAAAACATAAACCAGCCCTATCTATAATATAATTTCTCTAAAACTTTATCTTAGTCATTTAAAAATAAGTATTAAAAAATACAACTGCTATCTTAATGTTCCGAAATAAGTTAAAACATTTTAAAATACGAATACTGTAGCTTAAAAGAAACAGTGGGATGGAAAAGTAGAGAAAGAAATGCCAATTCCAGTCCAAAGCTTTATTTGCCAAGTTTTCTTAGAATGAATTTTACCAATTTAT
>NW_016826650.1:2407-8337 GCF_001698545.2 Rhinopithecus bieti
AAAAAAAAAAAAAAAAAAAAAAGTCATGGGATAAAAATAAAAATGAAAAGCAGGCTCCTGTCAGCAAAGCCTGGAGAAGTGTGGCTGGAGTCCACCACCACCATGTCCCTGCCACCCCTTCCCAGTCACCCCTTTACAATTAGGGTAGCAGGACAAGACCTCTGTCTAATGGGGAAAGACAAACAGACCCTTTGCCCCCTTGACCAGGGCTGAGTCCTTAAATTTCTGGATGACGATGATTGTTATTTAAGAGCCAGAGGCTGGTGGAGTTGGTTTGTTTGGAGGAGGCCTGATGGCCTCCTTACTCTCACCATAGCAACTTTTCCCTCAGGGGGGCTCCCATCTTCTTATTCAGAGAGGTAGCTGAGGCAGGACAGTGGGGCTAACTGTGGACCAGGCGAGGGTACGGGCTGTGGGGGTGGCCCACTTCCCCGGTGTACATACTGTGTCTGTGTAACATTTTGTAGATTCCAGAGGGTAGGGCCGCCCCTGTATCGTACCTAGCAGAGGTTGAAGCTGGCACATGGGGAGGAGGTTCTAATAATTATTTGTGGCTGGGAAACTTATTTATTGCTAGCATAGGACAGAGGAAGGAGGCGGGGATGGGGTCGTGGCTCCCTGGTGGTGTGAGTGCAGCTCACTGCAACCTCCAACTCTCATGCTCAAGTGATCCTCCCACCTCAGCCTCCCAGGTAGCTGGGAGTATAAGCATGCACTACTATGCCTGGCTAGTTTTTAAATTTTTTTGTAGAGAAAAGGTCTTGCTATGTTGCCCATGCTGGTCTTGAACTCCTGGCCTGAAGTGATTCTCCCATCTTGACCTCCCAAAGCACTGGGATTACAGGCATGAGACATTGCTCCTGTCCGTAAGGTTTTCTCTTTATTACTGTTTTGTTGGTTTTTTGTTGTTGTTGGTGTTGAGAAAGTCTTGGTCTGTTTCCCAGACTGGAGTGCAGTGGTGCAATCTCAGCTCACTGCAACCTCCGCCTCCTGGTTCAAGCAATTCTCATGCCTATAGCCTCCCGGGTTACAGGTATGAGCCACTGCACCTGGCTAATTTTTGAATATTTAGTAGAGACAGAGTTTTGCCGTGTTGGCCAGATTGGTCTCCAACTCCTGGCCTCAAGCAATCCACCCTCCTCAGCCTCCCGAAGTGCTGGGATTACACGTGTGAGCCACTGCTCCTGGCTAAGAACCCGTCTCTGTTTAAATAAAAGAAGAAAATTCAGAATATGTGGAACACAGAACACCAAAGGCCAAAGTTATTTCCCTCTCTGAGGTAATCTGTGTAAACAATTTGATATATATCCTTTCAAGTTCCTACTTGCTATGCATATATATACATATACACAAGTATACGTTGACACATTCCCCCTTCCCTGCTGTCGTGCTATTAGTCTTTGTTTTGTAGAAAGTGGACCAACTCTATGTTCTTTGCTGGCCTGTATTTCTCCTATTCAGTGATGTGTTACGAATATGTGTTTAAGTCAATTTATGCAACTCTTTAATACCATTTTAAAAGGTTATGATATACGATCATATGAAGGTACTGCAATTTATTCCAACAGTTCCCTTTTGCACGTTTAACAATTTCCATTGATTTGCCAGGGTGAACATTCTCATGTCACAGCTAAATCCTTTTGTATGGACATCCTTAATTATTCCCTTAAGTTAAACATTTAAATAAAGTTGCTAGATTAGTCTCATTTCTTAAAAAGTTCTTAATTGGTCGTTTATATGTAACATTGTAGTTTTATATGTACTTGCAAATAGCTATAGTTCCTGTAAAAAAAAGTGATAAAATTAAACTTTAACATATGCCAAAAATATTTTGACTTAGCGCTTCATTAAGCGCATGATTACAGTCTCTATATCTTTTGATTTACCTTTCTATCTTTACAATTTTCAGCCGAGACACTTAGAGGTCACATAGTAAATTAAGGTTTTCTTTTTTTAATAATCTCCATCTTTCTAAATTTGGTGAGTCACAATAAGTTATTTTGGGGTTGTTGAAAGCTGTGGCTCTGTTCTAAATTTGAGCCCAGAAATCATGCCACTTACAAAATATGCTTTGTCTTCCAACATCAGAGTGTCTGGTAGAAGGTGACAGTTCTTGGAACTTAAAAAATCTAAAACAGGACAGGAACAGAATCTGGAAAATATTTCTGTTTCTGATAATATGGCTGAGTAGGTACTGTGCAAACCCTCTCTCATAAAATAGACATGCTGGATAGTCCTTGCCAAGATATACTTGAACTTACCATAAAAGAAAAATCCAGACTCTCTAAGAATGAAGATGACGTGAAAATCAGAAGGCTACTGTGAGAATAATGGGGAAGTAGCCTGTTATCAAGGTATGTGTGCATGTGTTCAATAAAAAGCTTCAAACCTAAAAAAAGTTGAGATAATTAATATTGCCCTACATATACACATCATCAACAATTTTTCATTCATGGCATGGCCAACTTTCTGTTTTTTAAAGGTGGGGTTTTGCTGTATTTGCCCAGGCTGGAGTGCAGTGGCATGATCTTGGCTCACTGCAACTTCTGCCTCCTGGGTTCAAGCAGTTCTCCTGCCTCAGCCTCCCGAGTAACTGGGATTACAGGTGCCTGGCACCACATCCGGATAATTTTTGTATTTTTACTAGAGATGGGGTTTCACCACGTTGGCCAGGCTGGTCTTGGACTCCTGACCTCAGGTCATCCACCTGCCTTGGCCTCCCAAAGTGCTGGGATTACAGATGTGAGCCACTGCACCTGGCCACAGCCAGCTTTGTTTCATTTATATTCCCACTTCATTTATATACATTCCTTCTTCCTCTGAATTATTTTGAAGTAAAACCTATAAACATATCATTTTTTAATTACCATATATCTGTAGAAGACAAACAATTTTTAAAAATATATTCGCAATGCCATTAAATACCAAAAAAGTAATACATTCGGGAAATAGCCATAAATCCAGAGTTCACATTTTCTTGACTTATAAGTGATTTTTTCTAGGTTATCTATTTCAATCAGATACCTGTTTGCTCATATTTACATTCCTAACTGAACGATGTCTAAACTTAAACTGACAGAAAATGCAGGTGATCTTGTGACCAAATGCCTTGTGCAAGGAAAAAACTTGAAACTGCAAGAGGAGTCCCTCCAAATATATAAAGGACCAGTATTTTAAAAGAGATGTTAATTAAAATGTGGTAATGTAAGGAGCAGAGCAGAAAGAACCTTTCAGTCGAAACTTACAACAAGTCAATTTCATAGTTAGTTTCCGTGGTCCTTCCACAACCTCTGGCATCTGTTTTCTCTACAATGGCGGTAACAACAGTAGCTATTTCAGAGCAGGAAAAGGCTTAGAGCAGTGCTAGAAGAGGGTCCTGGCTATATAAAGTTTAGTTGTTTGTATATTGTAACAAACCTACTTTTTTTTTTTTTTTGTCAATAACAGATTTCTTTTGGAAAAGTAGCAGCCTCCTGTCCGGGGAACACCTGCAGTTCCCACTAAGTGAATACTGGTGTCTGCTAATCTTTGCCTGTTTCTCTCAATAACATACTGTCAAGCTGTTCCTTGATTTAGCCATTTTATTTACTTTTTCTTCTTCTTTTTTTTTTTTTCCCTTCCCCTTTTCCTGAGACACAGTCCCTCTGTTTCCCAGTCTGGACTGCAGCAGCGCCATCATGGCTCACTGCCACCTCTACCCCGGTCTCAAGCAATCCTCCTCCGTCAGCCTTCACAGTAGCTGGGACTACCCCCGGGGCCCACCACGCCCTGCTCATCATTGTGGTTTTATTTTCCGTTGAAACCGGGTTTGGGGCCAGACTCAGTGACTCATGCCTGCAATACCAGCACCCCCGAAGGCCAAGGCCGGTGGATCACCCGAGGGGAGGAGCTGGAAACCAACAGCCCAACCAACATGGAGAATCCCAGTCTCTACCAACAAAAAACAAAAAACTAGCCGGGCATGGTGGTTCACGCCTGCAATCCCAGTCATTCAAGAGGCTGAGGCAAGAGAACCAGCCAAACCCAGGAGGCAGAGGCCGCGGGGAGTGGAGGCCCCGCCACTGCACTCCAGCCTGGGCAACTAGAGCGAAACTCCGCCTCAATAATGAAAAAAAGAGAGAGAGACTAGGTTTCCCCATGTTGCCCGGGCCGGTCTGGAACTCCTAGGCTCAAGCAATCCGCCACGCTCAGCCTTCCAAAGACCTGGGATCCCAAGCGTGAGCCGCCACGCCAGGCCAATCTATTCCTGTCTGATTAATAAATTGGGCCTTAGGGACTGGCTCAGGCCTGCAATCCCAGCACCCGGGGAGGCCGAGGCGGGCGGATAACCTGAGGTCAGAACATTGAGACCAGCCTGAGCAACATGGAGAAACCCCATCTCTAACAACAACAACAAAAATATATAGATACATAATTAGCCGGGTGTGGTGGCTCACGCCTGCAATCCCAGCCACTCGGGAGGCTGTGGCGGGAGAACCACTCAAGCCCAGGAGGTGGAGGCGGAGGCTGCGGGGAGCCGAGACCCTGCCACTGCACTCCATCCTGGGGAACAAGAGCGAAGCTCCCTCTCAAAACAAAACCAAAAAAAAAAAAAAAAAAAAAAAAAAAAAACCAAAAAAAACCCAGAGACTCAATTTCACCATGGTGCCCAGGCCGGCCTTAACTTCTAGGCTCAAGCGATCCGCCCTGCTCGGCAGTCCGAAGTCCTGGGATCACAAGCGTGAACCGCCATGCCAGGACGACCTGTTCCTTTCTGATTAATAAATTGGGTCGTGTGTGCTGGCACATGCCTGCAATCCCAGCACCCTGGGAGGCCGAGGGGGTGGATAACCTGACGTCGGGAGTTTGAGACCAGCCTGACCTACATGGAGAAACCTCGTCTGTGCCAAAAAAAAAAAAAAAAAAAAAAAAGAACGAAATTAGCCAGGTATGGTGGTTCACGCCTGCAATCCCAGCCACTGGGGAGGCTGAGGCATAAGAACCACCCAAACCCGGGAGGCAGAGGTCGCGGGGAGCCCAGACCATGACATTACACTCCAGCCTGAGCAACAAGAGCGAAACTTCGCCTCAAAACAAACAAAACAGACCTAATTTCACCATGTTGCCCAGGCCAGTCTGGAACTCCTAGGCTCAAGCGATCTGCTGCGCTCAGCCATCCTAAATCTGGGATCAAAAGCTGTGAGCCACCACACCAGGCCGATCACGCCTATTAAGTAATCCCAGCATTTTGGGAGGCCTAGGTGGGTGGATCACCTGAGGTCAGGAGTTTGGAGACCAGCCTGGCCAACATGATGAAACCCCGTCTATACCAAAAATATTAAAAAATTAGCCAAGTGTGTGGCGGGCGGCTGTAATCCCAGCTACTCAGGAGGATGAGGCAGGAGAACCGCTTGAATCTGGGAGGCCAAGGTTGCAGTGAGCCGGGATAGCGCCACGCACCCAGCCTGGGTGACAGAGTGAGACTCTGTCTCAAAACCTGAGGTCGGGAGTTTGATACCAGCTTGATGTACATGCAGAAACCCCTCTCCACCAAAAAATAAATAAATAAATAAATTAAAATACAAACTGAGCCAGGCATGGTGGCTCACGCCTGCAATCCCAGCCACTCAGGAGGCTGAGGCAGGAGAACCACCCAAACCTGGGAGGCTAAGGCCATGGGCAGCTGAGACCCCACCATTGCACTGCAGCCTGGGCAACAAGAGCTAAACTCGCCTCCAGGAAAAAAAAAAAAAAAAGAGAGAGAGAGAGACCAAGTTTCACATGCTGCCCAGGCCCATCTGGAACTCCTGGGCTAAGAGCATCCTCCCTGGGATTATCTTAAAGTGTAGTTGGAAAAAGTAAACTAGCCCCAAAACTTTTGAAAATCCCTCATGTATGGTGTTCCTAAATGATAAAATTGTGTTGCTTATTTTAAATATTTTGAAGTTTAT
>NW_016826651.1:0-40096 GCF_001698545.2 Rhinopithecus bieti
GGAACAATATCACAGAGGAGTGTATACCTTCTGCCGTATTGGGAGTAATATCATCATCTCTTCCTTTAGATGATAGGAACAAGATCACAGAGCGGGTGTACACCCCGTGTATTTTGGAAGCAATGTCATTCACTCTTCTTCTTGATTTTACGATTCATATCACACGCGGGGTGTACACCCCTTGCTATATTGGGAGTAATATCACCTGTCCCCATGTGATTATTAAGGACAAAATCACAGGGTGGTGTACACGTCCTCCGTTATAGGGAGTAATATCATCCACTCACCCCTGGATATCAGGAACCACATCACAGAAGAGTTGTACATGCCCTTCGATATCGTCAGCAGTATCATCATCCTCTTCGCACCTGGATATTAGGAACAATACCACGGGGGGTCGGGGTGTACATCCACTGTGAGATCCAGAGTAATATCAGCCTCTTTCCCGCTGGATATTAGGAACTATATCACAGGTGTGTGCGCACCTTCTGTGATATTAGGAGTAATATCAGCCTCTACCCCGCTGCCTGCTAGCAACAATATACTGGGGCGGGGGGGTTACACCCCTGCGATATTGAGAGTAATATTATTCTCTTTTCTCTCTACCTTAGGAACTGTATCACAGGGGTCTTTCTGTGATATTGTGATATTGGGATCAATGTTATCCTCTCCCACCCTCGAATATCAAAAGAATATCACAGCAGGGTGTACACCCCTGCGATATGGCCAGTAATGGCATCATCTCTACCTTTGGATTCTAGGAACAACATCACAGAGAGTGTGTACACCCCTGAAATATTGGGCATAATGCTATCCTCTCTTCCCCTGGATATGAGAAACAATATCCCTGGTGGGGAAGGTGGAGTAACTTAAGAACAGTATCACTGGGTGGGTGTACATCCGCTGCGATATTGGGTGTAGTATCATCCTCCCTTCCCTAGGATACTCAGAATAATATCACAGGAGGGCTGTACAGCCCCTGCGATATTGGGAGTAACATCATCCTCTCCCCCCTCGACATAAGGAACAATAACCCAGGGTGGGTGTACATCCCCTGCGATATTGGGCATAATGTCATCGTCTCCCAACGTGGATATTGGGAATAATGTCACGGGGGGTGTACACCTTCTTCGATATTGGGAGTAGTATCATCCTCTCCCCTCGGCATTGTGGGTAAAATGTCGAAGGGGTCTTACAACTCGTTCGATATGGGCAGTAATATCATCCTCTCCCCACCTAGGTATTAGGAACTATATCACAGGTGGCTGTACACTTCTCGTGATATTGGGAGTAATATCATCCTCTCCCATCCTGGATATTAAGAACAATATTACCAGGGAGATCCCCCCGCCCTGCAATATTGAGAGTAATATTATGCTCTCCCCTTTGAGATATTAGGAACAACATCGCAGGAGGTGTGTACAACCCCTGCAATATTGGGGTAATATCATCCTCTCCCCATGAATGTAAGAAACAATATCACAGGAGGATGCATACCGCCTGAGATATTGGGAGTAACATCATTTTCTCCCCTCTGGATATTCGGAACAATATCACAGTAGGTGTGTACACACCCTGCGATATTGCCACTGGTATCATCCTTTCCCTCCCAAGATATAAGGAACAATGTCACAAGGGGGTGTACACCCCCTGTGGTATTGGGGGTAATATCTACCTCTCACCCGCTGGCTATTAGGAACAATGTCGCAGAAGGGGTGCACACCCCCTGCTATATTGAGACTAATATCATCCCCTGCCCCTTGGATATTAGGAACAATATTACAGGGGTGGTGCACACCCCCTGCGACATTGGAAGAAATAGCATCCTCTCCACCTTTGGATGTTAGGGACAATATCACGGGGGAGGTCTGCACCCCCCGCGATATTGCGAGTAATATCCTCTCCCCCCGATATCAGGAACAGTTATATTAATTATTAGTATTAATAAATATAAGCACAATTAATACTAATCATCGATATTAATAATTACCATAAAGAGAGTAAAAGTTAATACAGATTAAAATATTGACAATTGCTATTAATAATTAGCAGTAATATCACTATTAATAATAGAATAATCATATCTGTTATTCATGTCACTTAATTAAATCAATAATAAGTGACATTGGTAATAAAACAATAATTAATATTAAGATTAAAAACTAATATTATTGACAAACAACATGAATAGTAATAATTCAACCATGCATAAGCATATATTTATAATATTTATTAAAAATTAATAACATTATACTATTAATTAATATTAGCATTGATTATTAATAAAACTGATGTTTGGTAATTAATAATATTATTACTCCTAATACCACAAGGGGTCTACACCTACCTGTGATATTGTTCCTAATATTCAGGGACGGAGAGCATGATATTAGTTTTAATATCACAGTAGGTGTACACTCACCCTGGGACATTGATCCTAATATCCAGTCATATCTAGAGTATGACATGACTCCCAACATAGCAATGAATGGACAGCCACCCAGTGATATTGCTCCTAATATTCACGGAAGAAGCCTATGATATTATGCCCAATATCGCAGGGAGTGTACACCTCTTCTGTGATATTGTTCCTAGTATCCGGAGGGGGAGAGGATGATAATAATTCCAGTATCGCAGGCTGTGTTCACCCACCCTGTGATATTGTTATTAATATCTTGGAAGGGAGAGGATGATATTAGTCCCCATAGAGCAGGAGGTGCACACCCGACCCTGGGATATTGTTCCTAATATCCATGGAGGGGAGAGGCTGATATTACTCCCAATACGCCAGGGGGTGTACATCCACCCTGTGATATTGATCTTAATATTCAAAGGCCGAGAGGTTGATATTACTTGAAATATCGCAGAAAGTGTACACCCCTGTGTGATACTGTTCCTGATATCCAGAAGGGGAGAAGATGATATTACTCCCCATATCGCAGGAAGTGAACACCCATTCTGTGATAGCTTTCCTAATATGCAGGGGGAGAGAGGGTAATATTATTCCCAATATTGCAGAAGGTGTACACCCCCCCACCCCCGTGATATTGTCCTTAATACTCCAAGCCAGAGAAGATGATATTACTTCCAGTATTTCAGAAAGTGTACACCCCCCAGTGATAGAGTTCCCATGATCCAGGAGGGAAGAGGATGATATTACTTTCAAGATCGCAGGGGGTGTACACGCCCCCAGTGATACTGTTTCTAATTTCCACGTGGGAGAGGATGATATTACTCCCAATATCGCAGGGGTCATAAACACTCCTTTGATATTGTTCCCAATATCCAGGGGAGGGGAGAGGATGACATTCCTCCCTATGCTGCAGAGGGTGTACACCAGTCTTTGATGTTGTTCACAATCTCTAGAGGGGGAGATGATAGTATCCACAAAATCGTAAACACGCTATGAGTCCACCGTGGATCCCAATAGCCAGGGAGGGATATTACTCCCCTTATCGCGGGGGTGTCCACTCCACAAGTCATATAGTTTCTTATATCTAGGGAGGAGAGGATGATATCGCTACCAATATTGAAGAAGTGTACACGCCCCCGGTGATATGGTTCCTAATACCCACTTTGGGAGAGGATGATATTACTCTCAATATCACAGGGGCTGTACACACCGCCTGTGATATTTTTCCTACAATCCGGAATAAGAGAGAACGACATTACTCCCAACGGTGCAGGGAGTGTACACCCCCCACCATATGATACTGTTCTCAATAGCTAAAGGAAGAGAAGATAATATTATTCTTTGTAGTGCAGGGGGTGTACACCCACCTGTGATATTGTTCCTAATATCCAGGGAGGGAGAGCATGATATTACCCCCAGCCTCGCTGTGGGTGTATACCCACTTTGTGATATTGCTCCTAATATCCAGGGGGTAGAGTATGACATTACTCCCAATTTAACAGTGGGTGTACATCCACCCGGGGATATTGCTCCTAATATTCAGGGAAGGCAAAAGTGATATTACTCCCAATATCACAGAGAGTGTACAACCCTTCTGTGATATTGTTCCTAATATCCGGTGGGGGAGAGATGATATTACATTCAATATCACAGGCTGTATACACTCACCCTGTGATATTGTTCCTAAAATCCAGGAAGAGAGAGGACAGTATAACTTATAGTCGGAGGTGTTCACCCACGCTGGGATTTTGTTCCTAATATCAAGGAGGTGAGAGCGTAATATTACTCCCAATATGGCAGGGGGTGTACATCCTCCCTGAGATATAGTTCTTGCCATTCAAAACAGGAGAGGATGACATTACTCCAGATATCGAAGAAAGTGTAAACCCCCGTGTGATATTGTTTCTAATATCCAGAAAGGGAGAAGAGGATATTAATCTCCTTTTCGCAGGAGGTGTACACTCACTCTGATATTTTTCCAAATATACAGGGGGGAAAGAGGATAATAATATTCCCAGTATCGCAAGGGTTGTACATCTCCGTGTGAGATGGTCCTTAATAATATTGCAAGGTGGAGGGGAGGATATTACTACATATATCGCAGAAAGTGTACACCCCCCCAGGGATATTGTTGCCATGATCCTGGAGGGAAGAGGATGATATTATTTTAAATATCACAGAAGGTGTATACGCCCCCAGTGATACTGTTTCTAATTTCAACTTGGGAGAGGAGGACATGATACCCAATATCGCAGGGAGTAGAAACACTCCTGTGATACTGTTCTTAATATTCAGGGAGGAAGAGGATGATATTACTGCCAACGCACACGGGTGTACACATTCTGTACACCGAGGGTATACACCCGTCTGTGAAATAGTTCATAATTTCCAGAGGGAGAGATGTTATTACTCACAATATCGTAAACAGGCTGTAAGTCCACCGTAGATCGTAATAGCCAGGGGGGGAAAAGGGGTGGCTCTTACTCCCCACCTCTCGGGGGGTGTCTCATCCCCCTGCGATGTAGATCGTAAGAGCTGGGGGAGAGTGTGGGGTGCTATTACTCCCCATATCGGGTATATGGGAATATTAGCCTTTCAATAATGTCTGTGCTAAATCAGAGATTTTAAATGAGGCCTTTCTGTATGACTATCAATCATTTAAATCAGATCATGGTAAGTAACTTAAGGGTTTGGGGAATGTTTTCAATACTATCAGTGATTTAATTTTCTATAATGTTCAGCAAAGATAACATAAAATTGAAGAACGCATAGAAGTATTCACTCCCTAATTTCTTCTGTATGTTTTTCCACTTTTAAAATGGAGGCCTACTCATTCCTGGAGGATGATGATGGAAATGATGGTGAAGCTGATGATGGCAAGGAGATAAAGGATACCTCGGAAGAAATGAGGCCTAACCTTGTAGTTCCTAGCATTTTGATTTTAGGTTATTTTGTTTTGTTTTGTATATGTTCTACCAAAGCCAGAACAAGATACTTTATATAGTGAAAGCAGCAAAAACTCATATTTAATAAGCATTTAATATGAACAGCAGGTGTTGAGTGCTCTACAGGCATTATCTCATGTATTGCCTCATAAGTAGAGTGTTTTTATTCTCATTTTTTTGACAAGAAAGTTGGCTGGCAGAGAGGTTAAGTAACCCACCCAAGTCAATAAGATGATTACTGACCTGAGCCAAGATTCGGACCTAAGCATTGTGCAATACATTATCTCACTTAATCTTGAGGATCACCTCTGATTGTTGTACTCTGTTCACCTGAAATGAGAACTGAAGTTTCAAAATACTAAATAACCATAATTTTTTTTTCATTAAAAAGGGTTTGAGCTTTACTTTAAGAAACAGAAAGAACTTGCAGTTTCCATATACTATGTTGTGAAGTCTATTTTAAAAAAAGAAAAAAATAGATAAATTTACTCACCCTAGCTTTAGAAAAATGTTTTCATTGTAACTCACTTCGTCAGACTTTCTGGGTCTTAATCTTGTAAGATGTGGAGACAATTCAAATTAATATAATTTATCAAAGTTAGAGTGTGAGGTCAGGCAGAAACCCCACAGCTAAATAATAATATAATAAAAGATTATGTAATAACATGATAATACAATAAAAGAATAATCAAGTAATTTTTTTATCTTAAAAATGGACATTTAGGAAGCTGCAATTAGAGTTCTGCTTTTTCTCTGGGAAATCATTTTTATATATTTTAAGCTGGAAAATATTGATAATCTCACGGTTCATGCACAATTTGAATACCGAATTCCTACCTCAACAAGAAATTTTTCATAAATGTCTGTAGTCAAAGAAACAATCTACCTTTTGCAGACTTTTAAATGTTCTGAAAGAGAACACAGCTTGTCATATTCATTCATCTTAGTAAATGTATTTTGTTATAGGCTCAGTGAAAGATGAGACCCATTCTTCTCTCTCCTATTCTTGATATTTTTGATCAGACTCCATAGCTCAATGGGAAACTATTTATTTTTACTTTTTCTTCTTTAGGATGATGGAAGACATTAAAAAATTATAAAATATAGAGACTTATTCCAGTGTGTTTGCTTTCAAGTTTCAGTTGATGCAGTGTTCATTTTTAGTATGCTATGGTGTCTTAATTGCTAGTATTTATCATGGGTTAATTTACTTATGTATAATTGTTTTTTCCTCACTTTTATCCTGTACAAAGAGAGTGTGCCAAAAAAATCCATCAAGAATCTGGAAATTTATTGAATCCAAATGGGGTTATGCTTTGGCAATTGCTGTTTAAAAAAAATAAATAAATAAATAAAAAAGCAGAAATCATGGATGTCAATGATGTTACCATTTACATAAAGACAATTTTCATTGTGCTGTGTTTTAGTATCAAGGTAGAGAAAAGCATATCACATCAGTAGCTCTCCAACTGTTAGTTCAAAACCAGCACACTGAAAGATGTTACAGTTTAACTTTTAACTAGATTTAGAATTAAATTAGAAAATTTGAACTTAAGACCCTTTCCTTTCCAAATTACATAGTCTTAATGACTATTTAACTTTTAATTAAGGGTTCAAGCAATTTATTCCCAATAAGTATTGTGACTATTAAGATTAATCATAACTCGTAATAGCTTTTAAATTAACAGGTCTTTTGTTTAACAAATCTTTGTGGAGTAGGGTAAAAAATAATTACATTTTATTTCTCTTAAATGTAATGTGTTAGTAATCAAAATTCTAATTTTCTATGTGAAATAAACACTTTAGTTTAAATATAAAGGGACATTAGCAAAGACTGCATTTTGTAATTTAAACTGAAGTCACAGGATATACCTATTCATTTGTTAATTTTCCTTAAACCTTCTGATCATACTTTCTTGTGATTTTTTTGAAGGTAATAGAATTTCCCTAACAAAATACCCTTCAGGATATGTTCAAGACTTGTAAAACTCTGAAATAAAGTAAATTAAGGTTGAAAAGTGCAAATAATGCTCTCCCCAAAAGTACAGATGTGGACAGGGGCACAGTATATTTCCATACAATGATCTGGAAGCACCCTCTACACACTTTAGAAGCTAATTTATTGATCAAAGTGCCTAAACATATTTTGAAATAGGGAAACTACATGGATTATAGGCTGGTATCATATCCTATCACTAGAAAAGATATTGAAGTTTCTAAGCATAGCTTACCATTAAGTTGCTAATCAGAAGTTCAGTATATCAGACCAATGCATTATGAACAAAATTTTACCAAAATGTCCACTTATTAAGCTCACTAAAAGAACAAAGACAATTTCTTTCCTCAAATACTAAAAGCAGCATTATAAACAAAGGCATAAAATTAACCTTGTAGGTCTTAACTATTTCTTATAATTATAATTCAAGTAATATATAAAATTTTATGTGTATCTGATATGAAAAGGCCAAAATTAAAACATATGCATTCTGAAATTTAATAAATAGATGATATAACTAATTGACTGCGTTTAGATAGCAATGAAATAGTATGCAGAATTCTGATTTAAAACATTTAAAGTGATCAATTAATTCTCTAGGTTCTTTAAAAATTTTTAGTCAAATTAGAATGCATTTTTAAGAGTAGCAAAAAAATGTTCTATATATCATACTTGAAAATTATTCAAAAGTTTTGTTTCATTTTAAATTGGTACAAATGGCAAAGCTATTTCATTTCTGTAGATTCACAATCAGTCACAAATATGAGTCACAATGCTTTTCTTAACTTTTGGGAGAAACCATTTAAGTAAAAAAATAGACTCAGTAAAATAAAATTCTTGTCAACGTTTGGCTTATGGACTCACCCTCCATCTTCTCAACATTTCTGCCTTTATTGGCAATAAAAGAAGAAAGTTTAAATATAAAAGCATGAAATACTATAGATAGGCCTATTTTGGAAGATTCTAATATAACTGCTTCAACTGTTTAAAACATGCATTTCTCTTAATGTTTCTTGCAACAAGGCCACCCTACTATATCAACTTATTCAGATAATTCATTAAATCCAGTGGGGAATAAAATTAGGTAGATCAGGCTTTTACCACAAAAAAGAAAGAGCTTGTTGCCTAAGTTTACCTTTAATATCTTACCTTTTTTTTTAGCATAATGGCAATAGAATATATGATTAAATATGAAAACACTTGGATATAAAACAGTAAAACATATGTTTTAAAATATTTAATTATTATTCTAGAAATACTTGAAGAATTATGATATGATATAAGTGACTTAGAGATAATGTCAGAAAATAAGTTAAAACTTTAGGTAGGTTATAGGTAAAACAGATTCCTAGCCTGGTATATGATGCTCCATTAGAGTATAAATTAAAGATAGAGGGCAATAAAATATGATTTCCTTCTGCTTTCTTTTTTTTCTGTTTAGCCTTGTAAAATCTACACAAATTTACCTTCTGAAGTTACTTGCATTTGAATATTTTATATTAATAGATATATCACTAATCAGTTTTAACAGATGACTGTTTGCATGTGGAAGAAGGAATGGCAAATACATTCATGATGAAAATTAAAGATATCTAAAATTCTTTGCTACTTCTCTTATTTGGGTAGCAAATGGGAGTACAATTCCCCTCTCCTGGAATCTGGGATGCATTTAGTGACTTTTTAGATTATTAGAATGTAATGCAGATTAGGTAATAGGAACTTCTGCAGCTTCGACCCAGGGCTCATGGAACAGTCTCCCTTTGAAAACCAATATGGACCAAAAAAAAAAAAAAAAAAGCCAAGTACACTCTGAGACCTTAGTGTATAGGACAGAGGACTGTTTCAAATCTACTACCAAGCCCACAAAGCTTTCCTCTTTTATAATATCAGAGCTTTTTCCACCTTGGCCTTTCATTTGATTCTTATGGTTTATATTTCTTTGTTAAAATTTCCCATCTATTTATGCATGTTACCTATCTTTTTCATTAGATCCTTTAAAAGATTAAATACAGATATTTTAACATCATTATTGGAAAGTCGGTTATGGGTAATCTCTGAGTCAGATCCTTTTGATTGTATTGTTTCTGGACAATGTGTTGGGGTTTTTTCCCCCTTATGTTGTTACATATATTAAAATAATATAAATTATCATTTTAAAACTTAAATACTGGATGTCATGTGTAAAACAGTAAATGCTGAGGCCAATAGTATTTACGTCTTGAAATGAACATGCCTCTTCTCTCAGGACATTAAAGTATGAGTTGGGATAGTCAAGGCAAGGAATGAGGTTTAAGTTTTGTTTTTACTTTGACTATGGTTAATGTCAGTGACCCAGTCTTCAAATTCCTCCAGGAGTGGCCTGCTGTTTTATGCTCAAGGTGGGGACTTTAGTCTCAGAGGTTTTTTTTCTCAGTGTTAGTTCTTCATCAACAACTTTTAACATTTTCTCCCCATCCTCCAACTCTCATCCTGTGCTTCTGCCTTTTCTCATCCTTAGACTTCTCTGTTAGGCTCATGATGGGTCAGGAATGTTCTTTGTTCTAGTCCAGCCCCAGTCTTAAACAGGCTCTTTGAATCTGAGACAAAATTGTGTGAACTTTCTCGGTATTTTTGCCCTTTCCTATGACAGTCAAACTTTGCTTATATTCGTAGTTGGTCTTAGGAGTTTCCTTTCCTTCCTTCAGTGGAATGAGTCCTACGCATGGTAGCAATAGAATATCTTGGGCCCAAGATGGTTTTCTATGTCCCTTCAGTAATAGAGGGGTTCATTAGTTTTTTTCTACCCTTCCTCTAGCCACAAATGTCTTTTCCTATACCTTGGGAGCAGCTATGCTGTCTCTGCATTGTGGCTTAAGTCTTCTGCTTCCTATAAGAGAAAGGTCCAGAGAAATGAGCGCTATTATGTGCCTGTGACCCCGCAATCACTGATCATGTACTAAATTTCGTCATTACTGACAGAGCTTTTTTTCAGTCTTCTCTTCTTCTTCCAATCTCTCTTCTCTCTCTCTCTCTCTCTCTCTCTCTCTCTCTCTCTCTCTCTCTCTTCTGTTCTCTTCTTTTTTTGTTTGTTTGTTTGTTTGCTTGCTTGTTTGTTTGGTTTTTGCAAGCACCCAGTGAAGGTATGTATGAAAAAGCTAAAAGAGTATCATTTTCACTTGGGTCTGTGGCCCCAAACTATTCAAAAATGACATGCTATCCCATATTTGGCCTTTGGTCATTCATTAAAATTTACCTGATTTACTTATATCCACTTAAATGGTGGCCTGTGCCTCTTCTTCCAATGCTCTGCTACAGGAGACACAATCTGTGTGCCCTGACTCTCCTTGTACTTTGTTCTGCTTGGAATTCATGTTCCTTGGTTGCCTCATGCCTTCAGTTTTCTGATGGGTTCAAGGAAAGTTATAATCTGACTTTTTCTCATTGTTACTGTAAAAGCAACATTATTTAAAGCTTTTTACATCTTAAGTACAAATGGAAGTCCAGCTGATTTATTATCATAGTTGTATGTGCAAAATAATTCTGAAACTTTTCATGAAATATAATAGGATCGAGCAAATATCTAAATGTATGATGTTGCTGGAGCCAGAGTTCTTACTGTGAAGCAAGAAACAACTGTCTAGAAACAGAATCAGGGTTCATTGCTCAACAGTTTTCTAGATGGATATAAACTAGCAGAGAAGAAATATTTTGACAGTCCTTCTAATGCCTGAAATTAATCCCCTTCACAATACTATATAATTCTATAACATTTAACAATGACACTTGCTGAAAGTAAAAATACTATTATAATATTTATAACCAAATAAGCCACTCTTCTTACCAGTTTGTAAATGTGTCCTTGAATACCAAAAATAAATGATATAACCAATCAAAGCAAATAATTATAAGATAAAAATATTTATAGAATAAAAGAGTAAATTACTTTTCTAGTATTTGCTATGTTGAATATTGTAAATGGATATTCACTTGTATAACCATTTGTACTGATAAAACAAGCAACGTGTTCATTTTATATCTATATTATTTTTGGTAAAATACATCTCTTCTTTAGGTTTGCTATGAAGAAAGTCATCATTCAATCATCAAAACACATTTATGAAGATGAAGTGAAATTGGCAAAGAGAAAACTGAATGTCCCTGAATAAAACCTGTATATCTGGATAATTATGTGTCTGTGAATCATTTTTGAGAAGTTTGTACATTTCAAGGTTTCATTTTGGAACTGAAATGAAAATGAAAGAATCTGTTCTTATAAGATTTACAGAAATTCTACTGACTCAAGTGATCTCAAGAGCTGATACAAGTACCTGAACTTTTTCACTTTTTCGTAAAGCCTCTTCTGTCTCCATTACTTTGCCAGTCATCTAGCTTGTAACTGTTATGTCTGACTTCATTCTTGATTTCTCCCACCTGATTTCTTTCTTTCTCTTTCTTTCTTTCTTTCTTTCTTTCTTTCTTTCTTTCTTTCTTTCTTTCTTTCTTTCTTTCTTTCTTTCTCTCTTTCTCTCTTTCTCTCTTTCTCTCTTTCTCTCTTTCTCTCTCTCTCTCTTTCTCTCTTTCTCTCTTTCTCTCTTTCTCTCTTTCTTTCTTCTTTCTCTCTCTCTTTCTCTCTTTCTCTCTTTCTCTCTTTCTCTCTTTCTCTCTTTCTCTCTTTCTCTCTTTCTCTCTTTCTCTCTTTCTTTCTTTCTTTCTTTCTTTCTTTCTTTCTTTCTTTCTTTCTTTCCTTCCTTTCTTTCCACTTTATTTCTCTTTCTAATCACACTGCTCTCCTTTCTCCCAGAGGTAATCATGATCTGACTTTTATGATAATCATTCTCACTTTTTCTTTTCTTCCTTCCTTTTTTTTTTTTTTTCATTATAGTTTAAGTTCTGGGGTACATGTGTAGAACATGCTGGCTTCTTACATAGGTATACATGTGCCATGGTGGTTTGCTGCACCCATCAACCCGTCGTCTACATTAGGTATTTCTTCTAATGCTATCCCTCCCCTAGCCCCCAACCCCTGCTTTCTTATAACAAACTTTTGTGTCTGACTTCACCAGAGTATGAGCTTCTTACTCATTTCTCAACGTATTGCAAACATCGAGGCCCAAACCCTCTTTTGATTAATGTAACCTCTTTTCAAGATTTCCAATATTTCAGCTTCCTTGTCTCTAACCTGATCAAACTCTATTTACATCTTCTTTCCTAGTTGATTTGATCACAGTAGAGACTTAATTTTTAAAAATTATGTCTGAGTAAAAATAGCGCTATCTATCAGCCACTATAATACAGAAGTGCTGGGAAGCACTTTAAATAATGCCGAAGGGAGGAAGGGAAGTGCTGGGTAGAGGAGAGTGTGGTCCCTGGCTAGGGCTCCACCTCCACAGACCTAAGTGAAGACAGACACTCCTGCCTTCCTACCCAAATGTTACATTTCCCAAGACCACACTGGCCCACCACACCCGCCTCCTGGGCCTATAAAAACCGGAGATCCTAGCAGGCAGACACACAGGCGGCCAGACATCTAGAGGAGCACATCCGCGGAAGAAAAAGCAAGGGGACGTGGAGAGGAGCATGTCAGCAGTCACCTGCTCGCCAGCGGGCCATCGACCAGCAGAGAAACGCGGAGTTTGGCCGGGGCAGTCGGAGAAGAGCCCGAGCAGCCAGTTGCCCTACTCCAGGGGAAAGCCGTTTCCCTTCTGGCTCCCCCATCCGCTGAGAGCTATTTCCACTCAATAAAACCTTGCACTCATTCTCCCATCCCACATGTGATCCGATTCTTCCTGTACACCAAAGCGAGAAGCCCCGGGATACAGAAGACCCTCTGTGCTTGTGATAAGGAAAGGAGTGTAATTGAGCTGGTTAACACAAACCGCCTATAGACGGCAAACTAAGAGAGCGCCCTATGATACATGCCCACTGGGGCTTCAGCTGTAAACATTCACCCCCAGGCACTGCCATGGGGTCGGAGCCCCACAGCCTGCCCTTCTGTATGCTCCCCTAGAGGTCTGAGCAGCGGGGCACTGAAGAAGTGAGCTCCCATCGCACGTCCTGCGAGGGGGACAAGGGAAACTTTCCCGTTTCAGTTATTGTATATCACTCACTTCTTTTGCCATTTCTGATTTTGAAATAATTATCCATGCATCTGGCAGAGCTTCGTGAGGACTTCAGTTTATTGAAAACTTTTGTGTAGTATATTGTTGACTTGGCAAAGTTTGTTTATCGGGCTTATTTCTGGGAGTAGATCAAAATTTCAGTGGAATGTTGTATATATGCTCTTTGAGCACGTGGAAAGAATGTGTGTTCAGCTGTTATTGAGTAGAGTGTTCCAAAAATATGAATTAGTTCAAGTTGGTTGGCAGTTTTTTTCAGGTCATCTACATTCTTATTGGCCTAATACTCATTTGTTCTATCAAATACTGAGGAACGGTATTGCAGTTGCCAACCATAAATTTATCAATTTGCCTTTTTAAATCGATTTTTGTCACATTGTAGCAGGACGAGCCGCAGACAAAACTCCTCAGACACCGGATTTAAGAAGGAAGAGGTTTTTTATTCGGCCGGGAGCGTCGGCAGACTCGCTTCTTAAGAGCCGAGCTCCCCAAGAAAGAAATACTTGGCCTTTTTAAAGGCTTACAACTTTAAGGGGTCCACGTGAAAGGGTCGGATAAATCGAGCAAGCGTGGGAAACGTGACTGGGGCCACATGCATCAGCTAACAAAAGTTTTACAATGTTTTTTTCATACAGTGTCTGGAATTTACAGATAACACGAGTAGTTTAGGCCAGGGGTTGATGTTATTATTATTACTTTGTTTAACTCCTAGGACTGGGTGGTGGTGCCAAGGTTGTCTGGGTATTTATCTTACTTCTGTTTCTCTCTCTCTTTTATCCTGTCTTTGAACTAGGCAAGGTGGGGGGAGGAGGGCAGCAGTAGTAGTGGTCTCCTTCCTTAATATATGTTTTGAAATTCTATTGTTAGATACACGTACATTTAGAATTACTATATCTTTTTGAAGAATTAACCCTTTTATCAGTACATAATGACTCTCTTTATTCCTGATAATGTATTTTTCTGAATTTTTTTTTCTGATACTAATATAACTACATCTGTTCTCGGAGTTAGTGTTTGTATGGTATATTTCTTTTACATCCTTTTGTTTTTAACCTATGTTTTTATATTTGGAGTGAGTTTTGTTAAAAAAAAATAGTTTATATTTTTATCAGTTTATATGGTATTCAGCAGCATGTGTTCCAAGTAAATAAATTGTTTCCATTCAGGTATCTGTCCCATCCAACAAATTTGAGGTTAGTTGTTTGCCCTGTTACTCCAGTTTTTTGATGGATTCAAGAAACATTATTAAATTGTACTTTGACCCACTTTTTTCTGGTTATGAAGGTATAAGTGATCATACATATGTATATAAAATGTATGTGGCTTTTTACTTTTTGTAGTTACTTCAGTACAGTGTTAATTAGGGTGATACTAAACATCTTTATATTCTTTTCTCATTTCAAGGGGTAAGGTTTAAATGTTTCTTCATAAGTTGGAAAGCCTTTTCCTATCTATTTTCTAGAAGAGTTTGTGTAAATTGGTGTTAGCTATTACTTTCTGAAATAATTGGTGGAACTCAATGATACAGTTTTCTGTGTCTAGCTTTTTTTGGTGTTGGTAAATATTTATTATTAATTATATTATATATTATAATTAAGTTAATAAATACAAAACTGTTTTCTATTATAGTTCTTTTGAATGGATTTTGTGGCATTTTCTAGAAAGACTGTCATTTCATTTAAAATGCATTGCATTTGAAAATAATTTTTCATAATATTCTGCAACTTTCTGATTAATACCTAAAAATGTATCATGGTGATACTTTTTCTTTTTTTCTTTCCTGATATTAATTTCTGCCATTGTCTATCTTATCATATTTGCCACTGGTTTATTAATTCCGTTCATTTAAAAAAAAAACACTTTGGGCTTTGTTGATACTTATTTTACGTTTGTATTACAGTTGATTATTATTTTAAAACTTATTTCCATAGCTTTTTGGGGAACAGGTGGCATTTGGTTACATGAGTATAATTTGTTATGTTTTTTCTTTGTTATTTAATATTTTCTAATTCCTTTAGTTTTTGAGATCAATACACTCCTCACGATATTAGTTTTCAGCCATTCATTTTTACAAATTTGTTTATGGATGTAAATTTTCCTCTAAACACTTGATTTGTAGCATTGCATAAGTATTGATATAACATTTTTTCATTATCTTTCAATTAAAATATTGTCTATTTCTAATTGTTATTGATTCTTCAATCCATGGATTATTTATAAATGTGTTCTTAACTTTCCTAATAATTAGAGATTTTCTTGTTATTTTCTTACCCATTTCTATGTGCTTTCAGGAGTAGAGACAATTATCTGTAAGCTTTTTATTCTTTGAAATTTAATGAGATTGGCTTTAGGTTCTAGAACCTATATATGTTCTAGGATTATTTGGAGATACGTTTCACATGAATATGAAAAGAAGTTGCTGTGCACAGTGTTTTAAAAATGGCAATTCAATAAAAACTTTTGCTTTTTAAAATAATCTTCTATATTCTTACTGAATTCTTAATATATTTTCCCCAAGTTACTGATAAAAATGTGTTAAATCTCATTTGCTGTTGTTGATTTTTCTATTTCTCCTCATCCTATAAAGTGTTGCTTTTTATATTTAGCAGTATGTTTACAGAGCTATAGTACAATTGCTATTTATACTCAGTGAAATGTTCTTGGTATCTCTATGAAATATATCTCATAATGTCTTGTAATAAATTTGTCTTAACATTTAATTTGTTTGATATTGAGATATTTTATAAGATTTTTTTGATGTTTTATGTGTAGTATGACTTGTTCACACTTCTACTTTTTAATTTTCTCCATTCTTACTTTTTTAAGATGTCTGTTTTAAAAACGTAATCAACATTCTTTGTTTTAATGTAAGTTGGTGGCTCATGCCTATAATCCCAGCACTGTGGGAGGCTGATTTGGGCAGATCACCTGAGGTCAGGAGTTTGAGATCAGCCTGGCCAACATGGTGAAACCCCGGCTCTACTAACAATACAAAAATTAGCCAGGTGTGATGGCGGGTGCCTGTAATCCCAGCTACTCAGGAGGCTGAGGCAGGAGAATCACTTGATCCCAGGAGGCGGAGGTTGCAGTGGGCTGGGATGGCACCACCGCACTCCAATCTGGGTAACAGAATGACATTCTGTGTCAAAAAATAATAATAATAATATTCTTTCTATCTATATATACTGATAAAAATTTCCCTAAACTGGAATATTTAAAATTTATTTTGATATATTTACTGGCTTGTTTAAGTTAAAATCCATAATCTACCTGTCTTGCCTATTCTATATCCTTTTCTCTCTCCTTAAGTGATGTTTTAAAAAGAATCATTCTTGGTTTTCTTATTAGGGGTGTGTGTGTGTGTGTTTATATATATGTGTATATGTGTGTGTGTATGTACATATCTTTATATACATATAGATATAATTCCATGCTTATTGGTTGCCCAACAGACTATAAGTTTCATCTCTTTTTTATTTGACACCAACATAAAATATGACCTTTACCAATTTTTGGATGATGTAAGAAGCTTAGAATGCTATTTCTTTTATCTCCTTTCACATGTCGTATCACTGTTTTCATATATTTTTACTCTACTCATATTTGAAACTTGACAAGATGTTACTGCCATTCAATAGAGCAAATTCTCCTTTATGTTTCCTAATATACTGATCATTTTAATAGCTTTTAATTCTTTTGTATATATGCTAGATTACAATTAGTTCCCCAGGAGAACTCACTAAACATCTCTTTCTTCAGGTTCATATCTGATTAACATATAATCTATTAATTTTTTAACTACATTTTAATTTTGAAGGATAAATTTTATTAGTTTTAGAATTCTAGCCCGATGGTTATTTTCTTTCAGCACTTTGATGATGTTATTTTATTATCTCCAGAATCCGGTCATTTTTGCTGTGAATTCAGCTGTCAGAATAACCTTTGCTCATTTGAAGGTAATGTGTCTTTCGCTCCCCACTTGATGACTTTAGGGTTTTCTTTTGTCATTGGTTTTACTTTTACTCTGATACTTCTGGCAGTGACTTTCTTTGTATTTATCTTACCTTGCATTTGAAGAGCACCTTAAATTTGGGTTTTTCTACTTTCTTTAGATCCAGAAAATTTTTGGCCTTTAGATCTTCTAAAAATGTTTCTGCTTTATATTTTTTTCTCCCCTCTGCATCTCCAGTTGTACTGGAGACTTTCACCATTTTTTATATGCATATATACATTTTATATACATATTTTATATACATATTATATACATATATACTATATGAGAGACCTTCACCATTTTTATATACCTATTAGGCTCTTGTAAGTACATTACAACCTTTATTTTCTACATTCGAATATTTTTCTTCTGGATATTTTCTCCTAATTCAGTGGTCCCTTCTTCTTTTATGTCTAATCTGCAGTTAAGTTTTCTAATGTATCTACATTAAGTGAAAATATCCTTCATGTCATCTGTGTAAGTCTGTTCTCACATTGCTATAAAGAACGAGACTGGGTGATTTATGAAGAAAAGAGATTCAATTGACTCACAGTTCCACAGGCTGTAAAGAAGCATGGCTGGGAGGCCTCAGTAAACTTACAGTCACGGTGAAAGGCAAAGGGGAAGCAAGCACGTCTTACCCTATGGGAGGAGAGAGAGAGAAGGAGAAAGTGCCACACACTTTTAAACCATCAGTCCTCATGAGAACTCACTCACTATCATGAGAACAGAAAGGGAGAAATCTATCCCTATGATCCAATCACCTCCCACCTGTCCCCTCCTCCAATCTGACATGAGATTTGGATGGGGACACAAATCCAAACCATATCATCATCTTTTTCTTTTCTTTTTATCTGATAACTACAATTGTTAGATTACTTCTCAGTTAGATTTCATGTGTTTGCTTGTTTGCTTTTCTCACTTTTTGTTACTTTGATTTTATCTTCTGGCATCCCAGTAATTAAAAAAATATATATTATTGGTCATCTTAAATGAAAATAAATTGAGACTCTAAATACTGTCTCTTAAAAAAAATTGTTATATCATGTAGTTAGATGTAATTAGTTGTGCAGATTAGTTTATTTCATTTTGGGATTAAGTTTGGTCCCAGCTATACTCCATACTTGATATTTTATTATGGCTAGTTTATTTCCAATCTACTCTTACTCTTATTTGTAGCACTGCAGGATCATGTGTGTGTGTGTGTTGTTTGTGCCATCAAGACTTCCAATACATACTCGGCTCTCGTGTACATTTTTTTTTTTTCCCACTCAGCACTAGAAAACTGCTGAAAGCTCTCCTCTGCTTCCTAGCCTATTAGCCATCACTCTCTTGGTATTAAGCCTGTCGTTTCAGTACCACTTAGAAACCAATAAATGTCTTGACTTTTAAAAGTGCCTTCAAATGCTGGGTTCATTTCAAAGTGCTTTGTTTCACTTTAACATATTAGTTCTCACTGAGTTGGTGGCCCAGAAACTCGAATTTTGTTTTTCTGACCCACAGCATTGTGGAAAGTTAATATCTGCTTATCAGCTATTGCCACCACTTTCTCCTTGGATTATTAATTATCCCTTTCAAAATGATGAGAGCCTTGTTGGTGGGGGGGGAATATTGAATAATTAAAATCTGTTTCAAAATTATTTTCTTTGTGATTTTTGCTCTTCAAGCCCTGGATGTTTTGGTATACCTCTGATGTCTTCAACAAGATACTTTTTAGATTTTTCCGTTATTTTCAATGAAGAGCTGATAAAGAAAAAGTTAATATGCCATTATTCTACCAGTTCTTTTATTATTTTTATTCATTAATGTTATGTACTGAATTTCACGTCCCCCAGCTTCACCTTTACAACTAAATTTCATAGTATACACATTGCAGAAAGTCTTTTACATATTTTACCTTATTTTTATATTTAGAATCTCCAATACATGAACAGGGAAAACACATCTCAGAAAGATTGTCTTGACCCTTAAGTCAAATTAAGGGAATAATTGGGGGGGAGGGGATCTATTTACACTAATCCAAAATTACCTTTTCTTTGTGTTTCCCTGGCTTTATTCTCTATATATTTGGGAAAACTTTATGCATTCTCTAATACTAAAGAGTAACACTTTTGTACTATATTTTGCTCAAAAGTATAATGAATTTTGCTCATGCTGCTGTGCAATGTCAGAGAAAGCAGAAATGAAGAACTAGGCAATTGTTCCTGCTTTCTTCTAGTTGGGAAGTATGCTTATTTGTGAACTTTGTCAAAGCGTAGGGACAAAAGAAAGGGCATGGTGCTGTTTTTGTTATTTGTGTCATTGTGACTAGAGGGTATGATACTATAATAACAGAAAGTGAAAGTGCCTTTTCAGTTGATAAGAGAAAGGGGGAGAAAAATAGCACTAACATTACAATTCTCTCAAGGGATTTTATCAAGCATGGAAGACATATTAGATTCATGCTTCTGTAATATCTTACCTTTATTTTTATTTCACCTCAGACCTCATCTATTTGGGCAGATTTAATTCCAGAAGGAGTAGCCAAAAATGAGTCTTCAGAGGCCGAAAAGCAAAAATTCCCATGGCACAAGAAAGGTTCTGTGTGGTTCCTATTGTCACCCTTTTTAAATGATCCACTTATTACTGGTTAAATTTTAGTTCTCAGGATGCCAATGTGATATTTAGCAGAGCATTTTACCTTTAAGGATACAAAAATTCTAGATGCAATTATGAATGACCTTGCGATGGTAAGCCAGCACACTCTGCAGAATCAATAGCCAGAAAGGATTCAGTAGTGAGTCCAATAAGGTGAAAAAGAACTTTGTGAAGAAAGGGAGCTTGGAAGGAGGGAAGATGATAGTGAAGAGTGGGAGGATGAGCAAGTAGATTAAACAGAAGTCATACTGATGTGGCTGTGCCAGACTGTTCATGCCGTTTTTGAAGCTGAAATTTGATTCCCACAAAAATGACAGATGTTGCAGTTTTGGCCAATTAAGGGACAAAAAACTCTAATAATTGTATGCTCTGCTGGCTATATAACAGGCATTTGAATGCTAGTCGGGTAGTCAGTGACAATCACACGTGAACACGCAGCTTATCGCTAGGTAAAAAAGAAATAAAGAAAGGCATCAATACCAAAAAAAACTACATTCATAAATAAGAACGTACAGATGAAATACAAGTTACAGCAAACATTTTACTATACAAAAGTCAGAGATAAACAACTTGCATGTCATGTGTAATGCATGTAATTGTATGTTCATTTTCAATTGGGTAAAGTGTTATCTAAATGTTAATTCCAACATTGCATCTGAAAAATAAAATTTTTAAGGAGACAATGATTAACTCAATAAAAAATTTTACAAATATATTATTTCGGCCGGGCACGGTGGCTCAAGCCTGTAATCCCAGCACTTTGGGAGGCCGAGACGGGCGGATCACGAGGTCAGGAGATCGAGACCATCCTGGCTAACACGGTGAAACCCCGTCTCTACTAAAAATACAAAAAATTAGCCGGGCGAGGTGGCGGGCGCCTGTGGTCCCAGCTACTTGGGAGGCTGAGGCAGGAGAATGGCGTGAACCCGGGAGGCGGAGCTTGCAGTGAGCTGAGATCTGGCCACTGCACTCCAGCCTGGGCGACAGAGCAAGACTCCATCTCAAAAATATATATATATATATATTATTTCATTTAGTAGATTATCTCCCCTTACTTTCTTTGTTTTTCTCTGTCTCTCTTACACACACACCACAAACACACACACAAGCACACATATAAGCTCACATATACATGTTAGAAAACGTTAATTATTGCTAGGGCTTTTCCAAGATCAGCAGTATAGGGAATATGAAAACATGGGTCTCTATATCTGTTTTACCTTCTTTATTTCCTAATTCCTACAGTGATTCTACAGAGAAACCCTGATTTAAGTTTTATTTGATGGGATGTGGACAATATATCCTCTTGATACAGCTATTACTTGGCCTTCAAGTAACAATACATTGCATTACAAATGAGGAATGGCAGGATCACTTAAAACAATTAGCTCTAGAAATTTTGGAATTTTGATTCAACAAGGATTCTACAGTTTGTCTACTCCAAGTTTATTTTTTACGGAAAAGTTCAACCAAGACAAAAGTTTTGTGACTTGCCCAAGTTCCCATGACTTCATAGACGTGGAACAGGGAATAATGCCATTTACACATTTATGCTAGAAATTATATACAGTTTATAGCTATTCTCAGAGATTTATGTAAATATGACATAACTTGCGTTGTTATTCTCTCTAAACTTATAACTGAAACCCAATTAAAATGAGTTTGAGGGCCTGGCATGGGGGCTCATGCCTGTAATCTCAGCACCTTGGGAGGCCACAGCAGGCAAATCACTTGAGCTCAGGAGTTCGAGACCAGGCTGGCCAACATGGTGAAACTCTGTCTCTACCAAAAAATTACAAATATTATCTGGGTGTGAGGTGTGGTAGTGCATGCCTGTAATCCCAGCTACTTGGGAGGCTGAGGCAGGAGAATCACTTGAACTGGAGAGGCGAAGGTTGTAGTGAGCCAAGATCCTGCTGCTGCACTCCAGCCTGAGCGACAGAGTGAGACTTCATTTCAATAAATAAATAACATAAAAATTAGTTTGAGAGAGAGAGAGAGAGAGAGACAGAGTGTGTGTGTATGTGTGTGTATGTGTATGTGTGTGTGTTTGTGTTGGTATATTTGTACTCATTAAGCTAATCGTAAAATAAAATACTGGCCGGGCATGGTGGCTCACCCTTGTAATCTCAGAACTCTGGGAGGCTGAGGCAGGAGGATTGCTTGAGCCCAGGAGTTCAAGACCAGCTTGGGCAACATGGCAACATCCTGTCTCTACAAAAAATAGAAAAATTAGCTGGGCATGGTGACATATGCCTATCGTCCCAGCTACTTGGGGCTGAGGCAGGAAGGTTGCTCGAGCACAGGCAGTCAAGGCTGCAGTGAGCCGAGATTGCACCACTGCACTCCAGCCTGGTTTGACAGAGTGAGATCCTGTCTCTCCTGCCCCACTTCAAAAAGAAATATTTTTTTCTAAAAGATTGACACAGTTCATTTTCCATCCGTATAATTGATTATGATCCCCTTTGGTGATTGCCATTCAAACCGATAAATTCTATTTCGATGTTGACAGTAAAGTTTCAGCAACACAAGGAGACTGTCAGTTATGTCTTTCTAGCACTTATGTTGAATTAGATTACATATATATAGAGTCTCTTTATGTACTGAATATAGATCTCCACAGATCCCATGATATTGAACCCTTGTAAATCATACCTCTGTAGACTATGAAAATACTGTTTATGCATGTACTCTAGAAGGATCCTCAAATCATGTATTGTACAAGAGAGAGCAATCACCATAGTGAATGACTACCTCAAAATGTAGGCTGTTCTTATGTATACATAACCTAAACTGGAATTGAAAGAATTTAAGCAGCATGGGACTGAATTCAAGGTCAAATGAAAAATTTACTTATGGGACATGTATTAGGAAATCAACAGCATTTTATAAACAGTGATTATTTTTTAATCGTCATGTCCAACCAATAGCCAAATCCCCTGGGAAGGCAAGCTGGATTACATTATATAGTAGACAGTAAGTTGTCTCAGTTTTGAAGTGTTCCAAATTGAATACATGCAATCATGCCTTAATAGTACTTCATTTCCCAAAAAAATGTAGTACAGTTAACCATGTACTTTTGTTCTGTCAACTCCCAGTTCTGATGTGTTTGCTCCCAGGGGTGTTTCTTTCTTCAATTGCCTTATCTAATTCTGTTCAGCAACCCCAGGTCAGTAATCATCACCGTTCTATCCTCAAGGACTCTTTATTAAGTATCCCTTTTAGTTCCGTCTGACAGGTATCCTTTCATTTTTACACACTTACCCCTTTAAGACTAAACCAGAAAACAACACATTTCAAATACTTGTGCACTAATAACTAATCGTATTCTTTCCTAAGGCAACAGCCTCCATGTAACCCAGTCTTCTATCACTTTGCTTACATGACGCTACTATTTCCTGATGTACAAGTTATTTCGTTGCTTGTTATTTTGTCCTGACTGGATTGCCTGCTCAGGTGCTCGTTACCTAGAAGTGTTATATTTTTATTTCTTCTGCGCCTGCTTTAACAGGTCTTATCTTATCCCACCTACAATTGTTTTTCTCCTTAGTAGTTAAATTCTGCTCATCTTCTTCAGATCTGTCATTTCCTCAAGCAGTCTCTGTTGACCTTAACAGCACTGCCACAACTGTAATTTCACCTTTATTTGTGTGATTATTTGATCCACGGCCCTTTCTTCTCACTTGACTATTTTCTTCAGGAGGGTACAATTTCCTTCTGCCTTGGCTTACGTTGTTTCTCTGTTACATGTCCCATAATCAGGGTTCAGAAATGTTGATTGAATTAAGAAGTTAGTGAATACAAATCACGCCAGGCTAATACAGCTGAGAGTTGTTTTTGATGAGTAATGTGTATATTTTTCTAAATAGCATTCTATCTCTTGCACAATTTATAAGGACAAAGAACATGATCAACCACTACGTACACCTTCTATGTGTAGGCACTAACTGTGCTGGGCATTTTACAGATGAATTGTTCTAGTATTTTTCACATAAAAAAACCTGATAATATAATTAAAGGGCTTTTCCAAGATCATGAACTTACTAAGTAGTAGATTTCAACCAAATTGTATCTAGAACCAGAATTGATACTCTTTGTATATACTACAGCATGCCCTATATAGAAGCAAAATATGTTTAATAAAGTGCATACCAAAGTGTACTTATCAAAAAAAAAAAAAAGTAACCCTTGTTTGGACTTCTGAGTGGCCTCGTTTTGCTCTCTAGTTTGTATAAAGGAGTTAAAACTTAACGTTTTTATAATTATATTTCACAGAACAAAAAATCAGCCTTCAAATCCCACAGGTGAGCAGTTTGCAGAATGTTGGGACCCAGTGGTAAAGTGACCTGAGTTCTAAAGTTTGGAGGGCAGGATTCATGACCCTTCATTCCAGCACTTCAAATTGAGGAGCTACAATGTTTTGTAAGTTCACATTTTATGTAACATTGTATTTGAAAAAAAAATTCATATTCTGCCATCAAGTAAACAAAACCCACAGCAGTTTGATAAGTTTGAAAACCAACAAAATAGAGAATAGATGTTGAGTTCTGGAATAATTCCTTCTGAGATAACCCAGCTACAGCTGAAATCAAATGGAAAAACTGAACTCCATCAACGATATGAAAAGAGAGGGTCCCCTTCTCTAAAGAAAGACATTCAAACTGAACAGAAGGCTTCTCAGGCTGCAGAAGAAATGACTCCCAGAAAAGCCTCACCAAAAGGAATCATTATTCCCATGGGAACTCTATATTTAAGATTTCCTTGGCTCAAGAAGCAGCAACAGAGAGAAGTTGAAAGGCTGGTCCTTTCAATTAGAAGCCGTGTAATCTAGGGCAATTTACTTTCTTTCTCTGCATCCAGACTCTCTTAAATATAAAACTGAAAAATCAACTCACAGGATTTAGTAAAGATTAAAATATTTAATGTACATACAAAATGTGATACATTGTTATTGATAAACACTTAATGCAAATTAGGCAATTCATTAAGAACATCAATACACAAAAAAAATTTAAGCATTTAGTCTCAAAGGAGCCACTTTGTTAGATGTGATGGGAGTTGCAAAGAAACCTGAGTCATGGTCAGGCCATCCATGTTTGTACAATATATTTGGAGAAAGAATTCAGAGAGCAGACTGGAGACTTAGAGACAGAAAGAGAAATATATACAGACTGAAATATTTAATCAATGACCACAGCATTATCCATCAGGAAAAAGATTACTCCTGCTGTTAATGAGAGAAAAACAACTCAACTAATATCTCAAAATGTGACAGAGTATTGTTCTGCCCACAAATTTGTTTTATTTTATTTTAGGCTAAGGGGAAATGGAACAGCTCTGTTTGTTTTCACTATTAACTCTGTATGTACAGATTGTTTCTATTTTTCCATCGTAAGTACTTTACATTTTATTTCTAAATTTATAGATTTTAAGATGCTTCTTTTATAAAATTTTTCTTACTGTAGTCCCACAAGGATCCTAGGAAATAGCAGGCAACAATGATTTATATTAGGAAGGAAAAATACAGAGTGATTGTCACCGGGGAAGGCCACACAGTGTAGGGTAGAACAGTTCCAGATTTTCAGAATATAACCTCATGGTCATTAGTGGAATTTGTGGTATTGTTCTTTCTTCTGAGTTGTTCATCTTTGCCCCAGATTTGCAATCATAAACTCTCCAACTTTGTTATTAAATGCTTAATTAATTTCACAACTTTTACTTGCTGTTGCAGCAAAATGATGCCCCCTCCCACAATGACAACACTGCTTAATTCACCACAGGTAATGTATAACTTAGAAACTTCGACGTACTACTGCTACACATAATGGCATTTCAAGCAGGTTGTTTGACACCCTGTAGTTGTTTAACTGTCTACATGTACTGTCCATTATAATTAAGACTCAAAGTTTAACTGACACTAAGAAACCACTTAATAGCAAAGCCGAAACTGACTTGCAGTCCCTGGAAACCCAGTATAAACTTTTATGCNGGCTAGAATGATCTGAAAGTGATGCACTTGAATATTTAAGTTGCTGTAGCTGGACAATACAAAAAAGGACAAAGTTCATTGGTCAGTGCATTATTTCATCATTGATTTTCCCTGCCACTTCCTTTCAGCTCATTGATTTCCATTGCTGATTGAGTCATGTTCATCTGCTGCAAGGAGGTCACCTCATTTCCCTTTTGCTCATTTTTTTCTGCCGACTCGGCACTCCTCTTACATGTGTGTGTCACTCCCACTAATCTCAATTGTCTGCTGTCAACAGAGTGAAATACTTTATGCACAATGGACCGTGAGATTCATGGTGGGTGGTGCAGGCAGACACGGCATAAAACTTAAACAGAACGTACTCACGGACTCCATTGTACCTTGCAGGCATTTTGGAGTTGTTTCCCCTATATCAGATTTAAAGGCATGCAGTGTCTGTGGTTCCCAGTGGTCATAAAGCAATACCCCCTAAGCCTAGCAGAAAGGAATAATGCCCTCATCTCTCTGAATACAGATGTCACAAAATAAGCCCCTCCTCAAGGTCACAATACTCTTTATTTCATGCCACACTATCTAGAGCCCTTTCATTCAGCAGCTATACCAGATCTTGTTTCTATTGAGAAATGTTCAACAGGTGAAAGAAATGGCTGTCTTTTCAAGCAAGGTAGCAGTCTGTATCATCTGTTTCAATGATTTGGATTTCATTTACTAGGGAACCCATTTCAAAATCAGTCAAATATGTTCATCAAAGCGTCAGAAGGGTATGAGTATGTCAATTATGTCTTTACATAAAAGGCATACGTATCTTAATTTAAGGTGTTCTTTAATCATAGCTCCAATCCTTAGGAAAATAAAACCAATTGGATATCTGTACAGCTTTATGTTATTCAAAGTCTAAATGCATTAGTGACAAGGCAAACTGTATTCATTCCTAGCTTAAAATCATAAACATACCCACAAAGAAAACAATAAAACCTTTCAGATCACAGAGCTACTGCTTTTAATGAGATTTTTTTTTTTCCAGGTTTGTTTAACATTGAAGATGATGCCTTTGAATTTTTTATACCATTTGAAGATGTGATTTACTTCATGTTTAGTAATTGGCCATGTGGGTCTCGGTTCTAAAATTTATTATTCAACATTTAATAAGACTAACAGTATTAAATACTAATCAACTTTTAATAAGAATTACAAATGTTATCTCCTTGTTCAAGACAAGAAAAGCAATCACTGTAATCAATCA
Source organism: Rhinopithecus bieti (assembly GCF_001698545.2). NCBI lineage: Eukaryota > Metazoa > Chordata > Mammalia > Primates > Cercopithecidae > Rhinopithecus > Rhinopithecus bieti. Next base: position 27,313 of record NW_016826651.1, read on the forward strand.
GGTAGTCTAATCAATTTTCAAAATGAAATTAACCATGCATCATGTTGGGGGGAAAAAAACAAACCTTGAAGAATAGTATTCTATGTCTTTGCTACAAAGAAGATAAGCTTAATTTTAGAAAATGGTAATAGGATATTTCATTTCCACATGATCTAATTACTCTGATGAGTTTTTAAAGGGTTACTGAGATTTATTCTTCATACAAGTCTTTTCACTGACTTGAAGGGGGATTACAAAGAGTCGATAGATATGCATTATGAGATGTGATATCATGTCTGCAATTTTTCTCCACGTTAGTCCATATATAAATTATATCAGAAACTGCATTTTAATCACTCCAGTATTTACCCACTTCCTAATATGGTATAAGCCATACGATAGTTTAACATACAGGAACATTTTATTAATATTAAGTACAAGGATTCTTGTATTTAGAAATAATAAGAAAACTATTTAAATTGCTGCCCTAATAAAAGTTTTTTTCATATAATTTTTAGGTAACTTTTCTCAAATAATGACATGTTATATAAAGGCAAGTAATCCAACTTATTCATCTAATATGGGATACAGGAATATTCTGTGCCAAGCTACTTGCTGGGTGCGAGGAACACAAATAAGAAACAAATTGACAGCGCTTACAGAACTAAAGACCCATGGAGGAAATGGTCACATAAACAATGAGAAACAAGTTGCTAAGTGCAAGGACTTTGCAGGGAATCGTACATACCTGACTGGTTAAAAAGAGTAAGTTTCTGTAAATATTTCACAGAGAGGTTAGTCTAAATTGTTAATAATACTACTACTAATAAAAGTGACTTCTATTGAATAATTACTAAGTGCTAGCTGCACTCTATACTTCAGATACACTGTCTCCCTTCATTCTCCCATGAAATGATTGGACTATCATATTTATTTTAAAGATGAGGAAATTTGAGATTCAGAATGTTTGAGTAACCTGAGCAAAGTCACACAGTTACTAATTTGTGAACATAGTATAGTAAACCATGCATTTGACCCTGAAATTTCCTACATGGATCTCCTGAATGCTTAACTGCCTTGCTGAGACAAACTAAAATTGAAAGTTCAAAAGCCCCCATTTAATTTGGCCTTCAATATGAATCACAAGTCCATGTAAACTACCCTAAGACACTGTTTACAATTATTTGCAAATTATTAACATCTACATCTAACAGTGTGATGCATATTTTAAATGATCTAATTTATTGTAAAAAATACAAAGATATTTGGATTTACCATTGACATTAATGTTGCTAACTCTATCTACATAACAAATATGCTTTGCTGAAGCTATTAACTTTATATAGACATCTATAAAAAAGGAGATTTAAAAAAGAGAGTAGGCATACTTGACAGCAAATCCAATATTATCTATTAAGAGTACACACTTGACATGACAATACTTGAATAAGAACAAATAATAATCAGTATCATGTGACGTGAAGATACCTTTTCAAAATAGCATCTGGCCTTGTTACTGAATAGACTCCTCAAAATCACTGAGGCATGCAAACCTAAACCCTCCAAACTCCGTTAAAATTATTTCCAAATGTTTTCTGATGCTATCATTTTTTACACAAAAAATTATTTTTCAGTGATACTATTTTTGACAATATATAGCCATATCCGTAAACAACAATTACAGGTAAAGTATTGGTATACAGAGGAGGAAGAATTAATATTTCTACATACGATCTCAATCAACCTCCGAGTCAACCTTGACATCATTATGTCCATTTATTCAGATATGGAATGTTAGATGGCAGAGGTTAATGAATAGGCCAGAGTCTTGTTATACAGCCAGTTGTCAGGGGAGGCGGGATCTATATGTAAAATGTATGACTCTGAACTCCATACATTATTTTTCACAATATATGGTTTACTAAGCTTATTTTTTTTGTAAATTAACTAGATCAATTGGGGTTGTTTACAACACAAAATTAAGCATTACAATTTACATAATATAATTCAGACTCTAGAGGTCTCAACAAATATATGACACACACATATATTTTACAAATTGTTCTCCTTCATTGTCTATAATCTTCAAATTTCTGCTCTCAATGTCAGGCACCAAACTTACCAAATAAATTGTAAATGCCTAGCAGGTATGTTCCTGGCATAAATATGTGCTTAACATCCACAGTGGAGGTAGTCCAGATGTCCACATCTGCAGCTTTGGTGGACAGCTCCATATACAGCAGGAATAATTCCCTCTTAAATGACTGATGTCTCTCTCTCTCTCACCTGGTTTATTGCTGTTAACTTTAACACATATTCAAATCTCCCCTGCCCTTATCATTTTCCTTCTATCTTTACACACGTAGCCTTTTCACAAATATATGTAAGCCCCGATCTATACATGCTACTCCAAGTAATGAGTCAAGAGTGTTGTACTACAGGAACAAAGCCCTCAACCTCATTATGTTTACATTTTCATGGTGGAGACAGAACACTGCATTTAAAAGTCCCTGAAGCAATACAAGTTTAGGCTGCAAGAAAGACAACAATCAAGAAAGCCTTTGAAAATTTAACCCAATAAACTATGTTAATGACAAGAGTGTTAATCGAGCTGGGAGACTAAAAGGCAAGATCAGTTTGGCATAATTCTCAGTGGCCTTGTTAAATTAGAAAGACCTATTACATGCAAATAGAAATGTCAAAATGGAACTGTAATATATAAATTTTGTGCTCAGGGGAAAGGCCTGACCCTGAGATATAAACTGAGGAATTGTCTGCCTATAGATGGAATGTAAAGCCATGAGACAGGTGTGATAACAAAGGAAGAGAAGATAAATAACAAAAATATATGGATTAAGGAAAATGGTTAGGATTATTTGAATCTTTAGACAAAGGTTATAAACCAAGGAGGAGTAACCATAAAGGGAGACTCAGAACTGTGGGATATGAATACAGTTAGGAGAGTAATGTGCTGCAAGTCGAGTACAGAAAGTGCCGGAAAAAAATAGGCATGGACAATCATGCCCTATGCAACTAAGAAATTTAAATAAGTACAAATATCAATATTGGATTTCATATGAAGTGTTAATGACCCTGAAACAGATAGTATCAGTGAAGTGAGGAGGACAAGTCTCACTGAATAAAGCAAAAAGGGACAATATAATAAAAAAGGAAAAAAATCAGTGACAGGAAAAAAATAATGTAAAATGTATTTCAGACCCATAAAAGATTGGCCAACACCAAAAGCAGATAGAAGAGGCAAATAAAGAAACTACAGTATTTAAAAAGGAAAACAGACAAAAGATATTTTAAACAAAATAGTCATAACATAACATCGGTATGGAACATAGAATCTCTCATGCACTGCACTAGTGTTTACAATGTAAAGTAGTAGTCATTTTGGAGAGAAATCTAGCAGTACTTAAAATTCCTACATGTGCTGACAAAGCAAGCAGAGTACTTATAATTCGTATGCATGTGTATGTGTGCTGATAGATGTGCTTTAGTAAGTTGGTTAACTGATTCGTTGGCTAGTTAGTTGTAAAGACTTTTCCCTGATTAAACCTCCAGAATAGAGCAGAATAATTCTCATGCAGGTTCAAAAACGAAGGCATATGAAGTTCCAGTTCTCAGCATTGTTTTTGTTTATGAGAACATTTCTGGATCTAGATGTGCATCATTGGGGAACATGGATGACATGTAATAGAAAAAAGAAACACTGCAGTTCCAAGTAACAATTTCAATTAAAGCTTGGATATATAACAGCAATGTGGATAAATGTTAATGACGTACATAGCAAATTTGAGAAACACAGTGTGGTCTACAAAACATGCTGCGTGTATGGACTAAAACTGCATGCACAATTAATGACTCCAAGTTTTATGTAAATACATTCAAATTACATTTTAATCACAAATGGTTGCTAAAGAGGTGTGGGTGAAAGGTGATGAGGAAGAAGCAGAAGAAATACAAGAAAGGACGTTTGTCATGATCAATGCTGATGGTGTGTCACAAACTGGTCAATAGGATTAACACAACCTTCTGCATTTGCATTCCAAAAACAGATAAAATGGGAGTTTAGACAAGCAGATATAGAAGAAATAATAACTCTTTAAAAATATTTTGTAGTAAAGAGGAAAAAGAAATGATGAGGTGGATAAAGGCAGTTGGAGGTCGAAAGAGATTTTTTCAGGCAAAAGATTTGTTTGCATATTTGAACACAGAAGAACATTAAAGGGATGGAAGAGAGAGTACAACAGAGAGGAAGAAGTGTTCCTGAAGGGATTGAGGGAGCTTTGGTCAACAGCAGAATTTGATAAAACAAGATTCGGTTTAAAACTGGAGGGGTTGGCATAAGATAGGGATAAGGGCATTTCTCCATGGCAACAAGAAGAAAAGAGAAGATTGTGAGTACTGATGCAGATAGGAAATAGAAAAAGAATTGGGAGGATAAAATAGCTCTCTTCTGTTTGCTTCTATTTTCTTAATAAAAAAGACTCACTCCATCAGTTGAGAATAACAAGTGGAAAATGAAGGCTGCAGGACTACAAGATGAAGAGATGTGAAACTGAAGAGAAAATATGAGAGCATAAGAAATAAAATTTCCAAGGGAAATTTGGTAAGATTGTTCTTTTTTAATTTTTATTTTAAAAAATATTCCTGTAGGCACTTTTCCCTGTTTCAGCATAGATTAGAGCTAAGTAGAGGCTGAGTTGCACTAGACCTGGGTTTTTCCAGATGAATGTGTAGACATATTCAGTACTTGTATTACTGTGTCTCTTAGCAGAAGTAAACATATTTGACCACAAACTTCTTTTCTGAAATCTGTTCCCTTGGCTTTGAGCACACAACATTCATCTTCAGTGTTCCTTCCAGGCTCCTCCCACTCTATCCAAATATTCAGTGTTGGGATTCCTCAGGATTTAATCTAAGATATTCTTCTCACTGTTAACATTTTCTGTAGTCTATATACACTCCCCAGATATCAGGTACCATCCATCTATGTGTAATGTTCCCTAGTTTGACACCTCTAATCCAGATTTTTTTTGAGTCCCAAATCTCAAACCCAATTACCTACCCTACCTCTGCATTTGGATGTATACTAGGTGTATACTAGGGTCCTGAAACTCAACATGACCAGGCCGAATCCATCTTTTCACCAAGAATGAGCTCTCTCTCAAGTATTTTTGTCTCATTAAATGTTCCTACCATCTGTCCTGAGAAAAAATTAGAAACTTGGGACTCATCTTTAATTCTTACCTCTTTCTAAATTCCACATTTAATCAATCAAGTCTTATCTATTCTTCCTTCTAAGTGTTTATTTAGTAGTTTTCATTTGTCCTGAATATTAGAATAATATGGAGAGGTTAACAAAATACATACTTGTCTGAGTCCCATCTCCAGAGATCCTGATTCAATTAGGCTGGTGTAAATCCCAGGCACTGAATTAATTAATAATATTAATTTTAAAACTCTAAGAAATGTTGATATTATTGAAAATCACTGCTCTAATTCACTCATTTCTTTCTATCCTATCTTTTCATATCTTAATACAAACTAATACAAAGATTAACAGTATTGTAAACAGTGAACAGTATTGTAAATAGTGAAACAGTATTGTAACTGTATTGTAAACAGTGAATATAATTAGATCATTGCAATAACATCTTAAGAAGTCTGATCATTCCTATTCTCACTTCTTTTGTCTTCATCACAGCAGGAAGGCTTTCTTTCTTTTGTAATGCATATCTAAGTGTGTAATGCCTATGCTTGATGCCCGTTAGTTACCTCCTGCTACACAAAGGTTAATGATTTCAACTTTATACACGGGTTGAAAAAACAGGTATACTTTATTTTTTTCCTGTCTTGTGCAAAGATTTGTGCATGTCAGTCCTTCAATCTGGATTGCTGGTGCCCCCTCTTCAGGTTTCTTTGCCTTACTAACTGCCTAGACAAAGTTGTCTCTCCTGTTTTATATATCCTTACTACACTCTCTCCTTGTCCTGCATATGGCACAGCGCTCATCACACAGAATCTACTTGTCTTGCGGATAGTGATATTAGGAAAGTTATTGAGCACTTATAATGTGCCAAGCACGATTCTGAGTGCTTCAAAAACACAATCTCCTGTTAATACAAAAGAATGCTATAAAAGATGTACTTTAAATATTTCCATTTTAAAAATGAGTAAACTGAGGTCCAAAAGGATTAACCATTTTCCCCAAGATTTTATGGTGAGTAAATTGTAGATTATAACTTAAACTCGGGACATTTTATTTCAGAGCACACCCTCATCAGCCCTAAACTAAAGTGCCCAATTATCCATATTTTAAATTAACATTTTTTTAGTCAAAAGCTTTATTGAGGTATAATTGATATGCAAAAGAAAGGCACATATTTAATGTATACAATTAGATGAAATTAGAATTTCATTCCATCATGAAACCATCACTAAAATTAAGATGATAAACATATCCATCACCTCCTCCAAAAGTTTCCATCTCTTTGATTTCATTTTTGTTTTTGTTTTATGGCAAGAAAACTTAACATAAGATCTACCCTCTTAAATTTTTTAGGTCTGCAATCACTATTGTTAACTATAGGCACTACGTTGTACAGCAGATGTCCAGAATGTATTAATCTGGCATAACTGAAACTTTATATTGATTGAACAATTCCTATTTGTCTCTTTACCCAGACTCTGGCAACCACCATTCTACTCTTTGCTTCCATGAGTCTGACTATTTTAGATATCTCATATACATGGGATCATGCAATATTTGTACTTCTCTGACTGGTTTCTTTTACTTTGTGTAATACCCTCCAGGTTCAACCATGATGTCACAGAAAGCAGGATTTCTTATCTTTATTAGGATAATAATATCCCTGGATGTATATACACTTTTTTTTTTTTTTTTTTTTTTGGCTTCAGGCTGGAGTGCAATGGCCATTGATCTCGGCTCACTGCAGGCTCACGCTCCCGCTTCAAGCAATTCTTCTTGCCTCAGCCTCCCTAGTAGCTGGGATTACAGGTGCCACACCACAACGCGGCACACACGTCTAGTAACTTTTTGTATGTTTAGTAGGAACGGTACGGTTTCGCCATGTTGGGGCAGGTGTCTCAACTCCTGACATCAGGTGATCCCCCACCTCAGGCCGTACCACACTGTCTCTATTCTTTTACTCCATTCAATGGGGCATTAGGTTTTTTGCCATATTGGGCTTTATATAATGCTGCAATGGGCAGATGGGAACCCCAAACAGTACAGGATAACCTCTTCGGATTCTGATTTTTAATTAGTGGTTTTTATATATGCTACCCGATCAGTAGGGTTGTTGGGTCATATGGTTAGCCCATTTTTATTTTGGGAATCTCTATTAATGTTTTCTGGATGGTAGCCTCATTTTGCATTCCCACCAAAAATGTACATGAGTTCCAGTTTTGCCACATCCTTGCAAACACTTATCTTTTACTTGTTTGTTTTTTTGATAATAGCCATCTTAACAGGTGTGTGGTCGTATCTCATTATAGTTTTTATATGCATTTCTCTGAAAATTAGTGACATTCAGCACTTTTTTGTATACCTTGTTAGCCATTTGTATGTCTTCTTCAAAGAAATTTCTATTCAAATGCTTTGCCCATTTCTTTAAATTGAGTTCTTTGTTTTTGTTTTGTTTTGTTTCTGTTACTGAGTTGTAGGAGTTCCTTATAGTTTTTGGAAATTAATCCCTTGCCCAGATATATGGTTTGCAAATAGTTTCTCTCATCCCATAAGTTGACTTTTTATTCTCTGATTTTCTTAGCTGTGCAGAAGGTTTCTTTTAGTTTAATGTGTTTTCACTTGTCCATTTTGCTTTTACTACCTGTGCTTTTGGGGTCATAGCCAAGAAATCATTGACAAACAAAACACCATAAAATTATTGATGTGATTTTTGGAATTTTGTTAAATATTGTTTTTCATAGAAACTTTATATGTTAGTCAGTAAAGTCAAAAGTAAAAGTCTAATGATCCTAGTTTATCATCAATAATTAACAAAATTACTTGCATTAAATATCACTGGGCCATAGAACACATTGCATACTAAACCAAATTAATATCAGCCATAATCCTAAATAAATGTATCTGTACTGTTGCTTTCGGTACAGTTATCCTATGTTTACAAAAATTTCTAAGATAAAAATGCTGAATATCATAAGTGTATCGTTGTCTTTACTTTCTCTTATGAAGCTATGCCAACTTCAAAGCACAATCAGCAATTGAGCAGTAATGGGTCTGCCCAAGAAAGCCCAGAGTTATAATGCAGATGTTAAGTGTGCACTGTTACCAGATTGACTTAAACAACAGCTTCTAGAGATCTGACTATGTGAGCACTACCACCTACCAAAAATATCCATACATTTTATTATTTGGGAAGTATGCTAAGTGCCTTGGATACTTTGCCTCATTTCATACAACATTAAGGTAAGTACCATTATAATAATCCATATCTTACAGTTATAGATAGCAAGTAAATACCGAATAACTTATTCAAAATCACACACCTAGCAACTAGCAGAGCTAGAGCCAAAATCCAGAGCTCCTGACTTAAAACGTCATGCTTATGTTGACCATGTCATACATACTTCTATAGAACACATGAGCTCTGGATGGTTTGGTGAACAGATGGGGAAAGACAGTCTTTACTGAAGATATTGGGAGTGTGTGGAATTTATAAATACCTGAAAGTGGATGGTAACAGAGTGAAACTTTTTCAGTGTAAAGATTAAGAATACAGAAGTTGGCTAGATACCGGTTTCTTGCAGAGCTTAAAGGTAGATCTAAATTCAACTGACATTTTCATATGCTCTCTGGTAGAGTTATGTTTTATGTATATATTCTATCTCTGCAAGAAATATCCGGCCTAATTAAGGTCAGGGGTCGTTTGTTTCCCTTTGCATCCTACTATGTAGCTACTCGATTTATACTCTTGCTACAGGAGGTCAGAGAAATTAGTTCATGCCATGCCCTAGATGTAGAAGCTATGAGAAAAGATGAATGTCAGATATGCGTGCTTTGCTGGAATAAGAATCATGGAAGAATTCAATGAGCAATGGTGTAGGCAGCTTTTATACGTAGAAAATCCATTCCCATGCTTTTAATTAAAACTTAACTAGACAGCGGTGTACTGATTCTGATGCTTTATTATCATGAGTTCTAGGAAATATAGTCTTAAATATCTTCATTGATTTTTTAAGAGTCCTGATTTTCCTTAGTTTGCCTGAACCTGCACCTCATATAATGAATTTTGTTTTCGTAGCGGAATTTGCCATTGTTCTCTCCCTCCATACAATTAAGCACAGAAGTTGATAAGTAAGAATTAATGAGGTATTTTTAAAGTAGCTTTACATATTGTGTGGAATAAATAGTTTGAGAAACGATGTTCGGAACAAATAGAGAAATACAATATTGTTGTGATTCTACTGAAATTTTCAAAGTTCATTTCATCAGCTCACCTCAATATGCCTTCATTTTAGTCACCTTCCATTATCCTGAATTTTGAAAGGATGACTGTCATGATTCTTGATTAGTATACGTTGAGGAAGGTATATACGTTTAGTAATAATAAAGGCACATTACTATTGAAGCCTTGTTACCCTTTGTTTCCTAAAGTGTGTCTGCTTTTCCAAATATACCTTAAAGTACCATTTAAACATTCAGAGGACTGTTCTTACAATGCAATAATTAACACCTACTCATTGTTCTGTCATCACTTTCAAAATGGAAACCAACTCACTTGAGATTGATAAGTATGTGAGCAGAGATCATGATTAAGTTTTAGCCATATAAAGCATCATGCTGCATTGATATAGCTAAATACTTTTAATATATTCTTATGAAAATAATATCTAAGAAACTTCTAGACCATAATAGAAAAAAGACTTTATATGGTAATGGATTCATTTGCCTTGCAACTACTGTTTTAAAATTCTACACTTTCTTCACATGTCAATGCTATTTCTTTTGATGAGTACTACAACTTTTGGTCAGTTAGCTTGTTCACATTTTCACAGAATTAATTTGTTATTGGTTTATACTTCCCTCCAGTAGGAAATGTACCTGTTATTATAATATCATGAAAATTGTACATCCAATATCTAATTAACTTGAAGAAAATTTTAGGCAGCACTTTTCTGAGCAACATTTTTCATAGGCAGGGCTATTAAACATTTTAATATCTGTTCTCAACTCATTCAGAACATGGGCAAAATAATCACCCACTTTGATTTACAGGAATTTGCTTTCAGAACAGGAACTTCATCCAAGACATTGGTTTCCAAATGCATTTCCAATTCTTATTTAGTAGGAGGAACAGAAGACCCCATACCTTATCAGCAATAAATTACTCTCCTGTTAAACTTGCTGCTAAACAAGGAGCTACAGTCCTATTAAAATCCAATTAAACATGCATCGCATTTGATAGATATAATTAGAACAAGTGTAGAGGGTAAATGGCTCCAAGGGCTGTAGCTGAAAGAGCTCTAAGATCAGTGTTAAAAGGGAAAATAATAGACAATATGTTGAGGATTTTTTTTCTCCAGTGATGCCTTCTTTACTGTTGTGATTTTATTTATTACCTGTTAGCTACTTGTTATAGTTTCTCTAACTTACTGGTAAAGGATTGTTTTGCTTTCACATTTGCTTCCACTAATAAGGATATTGTGTCTCCTTTCATGGGGTAAACTAGACATTTTGGTAATAAAATAGTGGATTTTGCAATAATACCCTAAAAATTGTAGCACTTAAAATATTTTTAAATCATTTTTTCAGGTTTTTAATATGCATTCCTCATTGCATCTTACAACTTATGTATGAATCTTTCTAATTGTGTTTCTCACAAGGATGTAATTATTAGGAATTGCCAACCTAGACACCGCAATATGTCATTGGCATCCTTATATCCTCATCCATTCTCCCACAGTAGCTGTAACAATATCTTTGCTGAATCTGTCTCAGTATTTCTTAAAAATAACGTGTGCTCTTTGTACCCTGCTTTTGCTAATCAAAATATAGGAGTATTTTTGGACTTCCATGTGACTATTCAAAAAAATCTCCCTTTATATCAGGGTTAAAATGAACTATTCTAAGCAGAACTGTGTCCAATGCACAATATATTTTGGTGAAGGATGACAGTTACTGTAAATGTAACCAGGTAGAACATAAATAGAGTATTAAACACAGGTTTACTTGCACTGACTTGATAATGTTAAAATTGAACATTCAGATAATGAATATTATACTGTGAAACATCAGGGACAAATCAAGGAGGACGATGCTTAAACGTTTTCATGTGTGCCTTCTCATTTGTTAAGTGTCAGCTCATTTTTACCTATTAAATTTTATAACACCAAAACAATCTTTCTTAAATTTTCTGCTAATTGCTGTCCCCACTTCAAGGCCATGTATAGTTAAGTCTCGGAACAATTAACAGCTCATATTTGTTCATGGACACATCGCTTAGGAAAAAAAACGAACCAAAAGAAACAGAATTTGAGAGTCAGGAATTTAGGACTGGTGCATCATGTTTCTCGCTTTTTAAATCTTTTCTGTTTCTCTATAATTGGCTTACTTATCCCTTACTGGATGGGTTATTCTCTAGGCAAAAAGAGCCACTGGCAGCTCTCTAGTCATTCCAGCACATCTAACTCAAAGGAGGAAAACATGTTTTCCTATCAGCTGCATAGGGACAGGAATCAGACTGTCCCTATTTGGCTCAAGTTATACAATCGCCCTGACTATGCTTAGCTCAAACCATGTCTTTGCCCACTCGTGGTCGAGAAGGAGAATTCCATTACTAGAAGTTGGGTTGTGGGCAGGAATAAATGAGTCAGGTAGACAGGAAAAGTAGTAATACTAGGTCTATATAAGAAGTTGCTGCCAGCTAGTCTTTGAGACTGCCCTGCCTTCACAGACTCTCCCTATGGGCCTGGTTCCTGCATGGCCACAGGCTGATAGCTTCTTAAAAACTTGTACTGCATCATTGACAGACCCTTCCTGATTCCTCGAGTGAGAGAGAAAGTGAAAAGAAGTTAATCTGTTTTATTGGGATTTCTTGCTTTCGCATGGGATTTCTGTCTTTTTCTATTCTTTTTTTCATTGCTCTCCATAGATTCTTTTGCTATACTGTTATATCCTATAATTTCCTCTGTATGTCAGTCTTCCTCTGCGACAGTCCTATAATAAACCTGGACTGTTTACAAATGTACAAGTACAGTTATTTGCATGGCTTCACCATGCAAAATAGGTTAAAAGTGAAAGGTATTTATCTGAAATAATTCAGGTGAAGATACATTCATATTAGGCTTTCTTAACATTATTATTCTCCAAAATATCATATACATACAGTGTCTTAAGTCTTTGGATTCCATCAAAGTTCCCTTGAGGGCGCATGTCAAAATATTGGGAGCTTTAGAAATGTAAATACACAATATGAAATTTTAAGAATTATCAAATAATTTATATTTTATAAAATTATTTAATAGAATAAGTAGATTTACATACTTAAAAGCAGTAATTCATTTTGAGCTAACTTGCTTTTAATAAATATTCAAAATACCTTTAAGGCTATATTGACCCAGTAGCTGGTCCATTGTTTATTAACTCTGTATAGAATTATTATATTATAAAGATATTTGTACTATGATATTTGGGTACTTTATGATGATCTGTGCCAAATAATGAGAACACATGGACATAAAAGGGGACCAGAAGACACAGGAGCCAACAGGAGGGTGGAGGATAAAAGGAGGGAAAGCACCAGGAAAAATA
>NW_016826651.1:43095-46561 GCF_001698545.2 Rhinopithecus bieti
TTACTAACTACATTGGGTTTTCTACTTTTTCTTATTATCATAATCTGAGAACATTTTCTTCTCTCTCAGTATCAAGAAGTGGCAGAATGTTATAATTTATTTAATGATAGATCATAAAATAAGTACAGCACTGATAATTCATGTATTTTCTCATGAAAGTTACATCATCAATCACAGAAAGGAAAATTAGTAATCATAGACACCTTTACAAGGCTTTAAATAACCTTAAAAAAGTTAGAAAATTTGCAGTATAGCCTAGAAGAACCAGCAAAATAAACTTTAATAAGAAAATATTTTTCATTAATTTTTCAACTAGCCCCATTATGTAACTATTGCTTCTGAAAACTGTGGTACCTGTAGTTCTCTATAAATAGGAGGTTTATGCCAAAAGAATAAAAATTAAAATTAAAATATCAGTCTGTAACTGCTAAGTTTCATCATCATTATAAGACTAACCCCTATGAAATTATTCATTTTGTGAATCAATTCCTCTAATAAACAATGAACTACTTATTAATAAAACATATAATAGCTATCCTGGCATAGAAACTTTAAAGTTGTTTCTCAAAGTGTTTTAAATACTATACCTCAGGAAATAAATAAATATACTGATAGAGATCTAGCCATCTTGGGGATAAAGGCTCCACCTACCTCTTATGTAGGAGTTAAGCCAATTTGCTGGCTTAAATAACTTAAACTCAATGTAACTCCTTGGCAGAGCACATATTTCCTAAATTAATGTATCTTCATATTTGTCTTCTACTTAAATTCATATTTGGATCCAGAAAGTAAAGCTTTTAAAATAACTCATATATTTCTAGTTCCCTATATAATAGAAAAGTAAAAAAGAAGATAATCTTTTCAAAGATATAGGAAAAGTATTTTCTAGCCAAAACTCATTTATGTTATTTACTTTCATGTAAAATAGCTATTATTCAAAATACTTAGATATAACATCATATAATTTGTGGCACCTATAAAACCCAACAGACATTTTCCTGGAACAATAAACATTAATTATTTTAAATTTAAGTATATCGAATGTTGCAATCACAATAAAAGATGAATTACAATTATGTTTCTGATATTGGCAATTACTTAGAATGACAACTAATGTAATACCAATAAAATTTTCTTTATAAATTTAAAGCTGTGTCCTGAATTGGTGGGTTCTTGCTCTCTGACTTCAAGAATGAAGCCTTTACAGTTCTTAAAGACGGTGTGTCCGGAGTTTCTTCCTTCTGGTGGGTTCCTGGTGTCGCTGACTTCAGGAGTGAAGCTGCAGACCTTTCCAGTGAGTGTTACAGCTCTTAAAGGTGCACCGGCCCAAGAGTAAGGAGCAGCAAGATTTATTAAAAAAAGCAAAAGAACAAAGCTTCCACAGTATGGAAGGCGACCTGAGCAGCTTGTGGCTGCTGACTTGGATGGCCTGCTTTTATTCCCTTATCTGGCCTCACCTACATTCTCCTGATTGGTCCATTTCACAAAGAACTGATGGTCTGTTTTACAAAATGCTAATTGGTCCGTTTTGACAGAGTGCTGATTGGTGCATTTACAAACCTTTAGCTAGACACAGAACACTGATTGGTGCGTTTACAAACCTTTAGCTAGACACAGAGCGCTGATTGGTGCATTTACAATCCTTTAGCTAAACAGAAAAGTTCTCCAAGTCCCCACTGGACCCAGAAGCACAGCGGGCTTCACCTCTCACCGGCACTCATCAAGAGAGTTCGCTGCACCTAGCCCAGGTGCTCCTACAGTGCAGAGGGAGCTCCTCCCGGTCAATCAAGAGGAAAAGAGGGGAAGCGAGAAAGAGACGGAGACCTGCTATGGTGGCCAACGATCCCGCGAAGAGGGAACCGCGGTCCACCCACGGGATTCAGCCTCATGTCAAGCCCAGCAGGCGCAGGCCACACCCAGTGCGGGGCTTGCCCAGCCACTGAACCGGTTCCAGCCCGGGAGCGCCGCGCCTGCCTCTCTCTTCACACTTCCCCGCCAGCAGAGGGAGCCAGCTCCGGCCTTGGCGAGGCCCAGAGAGGGGCCTTCCTAGCGCAGCCGCGGGCTGAAGGGCTCCTGGAGCGCGGCCAGAGTAGACACGGAGGCCGCCGAGGAGGCGCCGAGAGCCAGCGAGGGCTGCTAGCACGTTGTCACCTCTCAAAGCCATCAATATGGTAATTGATATAATTTCAAAATATGACTATGTATTGAATGTATTTTCAATGAATTGATTTACACTTTTAGCTATGATTTCCTCCTAAGCATTAGGAAGAATGTCAACCCTTTAAAAAAGAGAAAATGAAAATATATTTATATAATTCCAAAAGAGAATTACCAAATTTGAATTTACTTCCTTTCTTTAAGCAGCACTCCAATGACACCATGAGAGGGAAAATATCCATTTTCAAACCTACTCCAATGACACTGAGAAGTCGTTTCAGTGGCCATGCTCAAGTGTTTCACACTAGATTTTAGATTACAAACTTCTCTGCACAAATAGCAATATTATAACAACATAATTATATATGTAAGGAAAATTGAAAATAAGTATTAATACTTACATGTTAATATGCTTATAGTTAAGCATGATGGTTTTAGAGACAGGTAAAGAAAAGATACATTATAAGCATATACTGGTGCTCACGGCTCTCAGAGCCAACGAGTTACTTGTTTTATATTCTTAAACTAATAAACTTTAGTAATTTGTTGTCTATTTCTTCTTACACAGGGCCTCAGATGGAATTTTGTTATACCTAATTTTCCTCATTAATTGTTAATATTACAGGAAAATCCCATGACTTTTGGCAGCAAATGGTAAAGATGCAAAACTGTGGGTTCTTGGTCTAGAATATGAGCATTCTAAGTCTGTGATACGTCAGATGAAATGCAGGCTGTTTTAAAATTGTAAAATGGATGGCATTTTAGGTAAAGTGGAAAATATATCTGTTATAAAGGGTCTGACTCCAGTTTTATGTTTGTCTGCTAACAGCTTTTAAACCTACCCATTTCACTTCCCCTTTTACCCCACATCTGGCAAAACTGACACAAACTTACAGCTCCTCTCTCAATTGGCACCAGAGAGAAGTTTAAACCGTGTGCAAAATGGCCACACCCCTAATCACAATGGAAAACCCATGCCAATCTCTTTTCCTAAGTCTCTCCAGTCATTTTGAGACCTACTTGGAATCATCCTGCTCTCCCCAGATGATTTATTATGTAATAAAACACTTTATACCCTCTTGGTGTATGTGTGCTATCACCAGGCTTGCCATCCAAACCAACTTGTGGATAAGTATCCATCTTATTCCTTCATGTCATGCGCGTCTGTGTGAAGAGACCACCAAACAGACTTTGTGTGAGCAATAAAGCTTTTAATCATTTGGCTGCAGGCAGGCTAAGTCTGAAAAGAGAGTCAGCAAAGGGAGTTAGGGGTGGGGCAGTTTTATAGGATTTGGGTAGGTAGTGGAAA